>NW_028274813.1:125372461-125523976 GCF_037043125.1 Eumetopias jubatus
CCTGTCTCTCTGTCTCTGTCTCTCTCTCCCACACTTCCTTCCATATTTATGTACGGTCTCTTCTGTGCTGGGCACTGTGATGGACTCAAACACAAGCTTTCTCAACTCCTGGCACTCACATTCTGGTGGGAGAGTCTGAGAGGTAAACTAATACTGTCATCTTGTGTCATAAAGACTAGACGAAAGACAGATCCAAAGAAGTGTAGAGAGAGTTGGGAAGAGGCCCAGACAAGTCTCATTAACCTTGCGACACTGTAAGTATTTGCCAAATGGGAAAGGGAGGTGGGTGCTTCAGACATCAGGCACAGAGGGACGGTCCCTGGCCTGTGTTGGAAACAGGTGGGAACATCCGGGAAGCCTGCAGGGTTTGATGTCATAGGAGGTTGGTCTGGACGGACAAAGACGTGGTTTGCCTTATAGGAGAAGACAGCGTTGGAAGTGGCACCCATCAGGAAGAATTCAGAAAGGCTTCTTCTGCATTAGGGCACAGTTAAACTAGCCTGCTCTCTCTGGCCACAAAAAATCTTAGCTTGTTTTTCAGTTTATGGACATTCCATCCAAACAGTGATGATGACACACAACAATGCAACAGTGCATGCAGCATTTGCCTGTCTTCCTTCCTCTCTCCCTCCCTTCCTTCCTTCTTCTTTCTGTTAGGAATTGGCAAAGAAAATAATTCGTAGAAATAGCTCAACCAATATAGGGAAATGAAATAGTTTAATGTAGAGTCAACTTAAATGAGTAATCTATTTATTTAATAGACTATACATTTCATTACTTTTCCCTTCATTCATTTGTTGAACAAGTGCTTACTGAGCCCCAGCTTACCCTGGGCCCTGTAGGAGCCACTGGGAAAACAGGAGTGAATGAGATGATCAATGCCTTTGATCTCATGCTTTTTCATTGTATGGGCAGGAGGCAGGCAACGGATGAGTCCACAAAGAAATGAATAATTGCAGAGAGTGATACATCTGAGGGCAACGTGGTCATGTTTTGGTCAATTGCCTTTCTACAGTCTGGCCTATTTTGGAGGTGAGGTGAGCGAGGGACCCTGGACCAGAGGAGCTATTGGCTGGCTCTGGCCCGGTGGCATCCTTCAAGGGTCTGCACTGCTGAGGGATAGGGGAGGGAAGCGCTGCTGAGAATTTAGAGGCAGGAGGAGGGTCCTGCTTGTTCTCTTGGCAGTGGCTACGGACCCCACTGCCCTTCACCGGTTCCTGCAGCCCTGCTCTGTGTTCCTTTATGGGATGGTCTGTCAGGTGCCACTACAAGAGAGGACACTGGAGCGACTCAGGCAAACAAAGCTCTATTATACTCACAGGTGGCAGGCCATGCCATGCAGAGCCACATGGGGAAACGTTCCCGGTGGTCAGGAGGCAGAATGCACGAAGGACTGAGGCTTTATTAAGGTTTCTGTGGGGAAAGCAAGGCAGGGCAAGGGAGACAGTTCAGGATTCGTTACTCTGAATAATGTGGGTGGCCTCTAATCTATGGGGCGGCCTCTAGTTGCCTGGTACCTGGCCCCGGGAAGATTCAGGTAGGGGAACACCGCCTCCTAGGGTGGATGGGGCGGATGGAGGAGGTCAGGCTCAGGTTGGTTAGTTTGCATATCAAAAGCATACTCCCAGCTGAGCCCTTTGCTATCTTTAGAATTGGCTAGCGTTAAATGGGAGCAGTGTCTAGCCAGAAAGGGTTTTAAGATGTCAAAACATCATAATATACAGAAAATAAAAAAGTAAACAATACACAGCCTTATGGCTGGGCCTTCACCTGCCCTGGCCCACATCCAGTCAGGTGTCCTCACCGCTGGTGTGTGTGAGGGGGGCTCCTTCGCCCTGTGGCTTCAGCTGACACCTTCTCTTCCCTCCGTTCTCCAAGTCCTGGGGAGCTCACGGGACGTCTCACAGTTGTTAATAACTTCTCAGCCTTTCTAACACCTTTGTCACTGATTTCTTATACTCAAAGCCCTCTGGTCGACATACACAGAGCGGTTTCAGGCATCGGTCCTGCTGACAGAGAGGGTGATAGAGAATGTTTCTTTGGGTTGGCTGGTCAGGCATGGCCTCTCTGAGGAGATACATTTGAACTGAGGTGAGAATGACGTAGAGGACCAGGCATGTGTATATCCAGGGATGGGCACTCCGGGTAGAGGGCTCTGTAGGAACCACCAGGAAGGAGCAAGCTGGATCCACTCTAGAGTTGACTTGGCAGGACTTGGGTATTTACTTCAGCCAGCACTCATTAAGAACAGACTTCAGTTCCTTTAGCCCGTCTGAGTACCCTGTAGCCATGCGCAGGGCTCTCAAGGCTGTGCGGTGACCCAGGTCTGACTTGAGATTCCTTCTGTTTCTCAGGTTCTGTTCCACTCCTGCTATTCTTGTTCCCAGCAATGACCTCTTTTTGGTCTTAAGGGGTGTTGGAGGTTTTTTTCTCTCTCTCTCCTTCCCTTTTTCTTTTCCCCAATCCTTATTCCTTTTTTTCTGTCATTTTCCCTCTTTTTGGAAATCAGCTGGGCTGAGGCAGAATATAAGGTGACATCTTTGTCCCGTCCTGGATGCAGGCAAACTGAGGAACTTGCTGGATGTATCTGAGATGAACAGAGCCCTCCCACTGCGAAGGGGTCCTAGAAGCAATGATATCTCCTCATTACTGGTATTTCACATTTGTTCTCACACAGCCATGTTCTTTTTCACTCCAGAGTTAAGTCACTACCAAAGTCATCAACGTGGTGACTAAAAATCACTGTGAAACTTGGTGTCACCACGAGGCTGAGCTCTGTCCTTCACTTCACTCTCATTTGCCCTTGGAAAGCATTACCCAATATTTCTGAGCCCTTATGGGTGAGCGCAAGCCTCAATCACTTTTTGAGGGGAACTGGAGCTTTAGGACCTGTGAACCCCCTTTTGCCAGAAGGGGGTCCCATCGATGTCTATTTAAGGCTGGATAAACCCAGCAGGCTCTTGTTTGCAAACAGGTACCTCTAATCTAGAAAGCCTTTTCTATTTGCTTTGGGGAAATTAAAAATAAATGATACCACAGGTAAGCTGTTTCAGTTATGTGTAGCTTCGTGATACTGCAATCCAAAATAGTTTTGTATGAAAAGGGTGACACGGTGAACATAACTTTGATCTTTGTCTAGCCTGGCTGATAGGCCAAAAGTTGTTTGTCCAGGACCAGGATCTTGGCACAGAGGATATGGGGTGTTAACACAAGGCCAGTCATTCATTCTAGATGCTCTTTGAGGACTTCACAATCAGAGGATCAAAGGCAGTGTCGGATCCTTACCTCTGGCCATAAAGAGGCTTCCAGGAGGGCAGAAAGCCTGGATGGGACCATATTCACTTTTGGACAATCAGTGACAGAGTCTATAGCTGGAAAGTTCTACGAAGAATTGTTAAGAGGTTCTTTACTGATTTCACAAAATTTATTTTCCTACTTCCAGTCCTATTTCTTTAGGAAAATGATGAATTTTCCACTTGAGACAGAAGAGAGAACTGCATTGTGTTGTAGATTATGTATCTTCATATGAAACGTCCTCTCTACTTGCACAGAGAATCAAATTCTTCCACCAAAAGAACTTCCCAGAGGATTAGCACACACAGGGATCGTCCGTCCCATTTCCCCTGCCCCCCACCATCTGACAATGTGCGTGCACAGTTATAGACATTGGTTATGTCATGCTCAAGGTCTTATTATTTTTATCACTTTTATTTTGCTATTATTGTATTTCTACTTATGGATTTCTAATGTATCCCTTCATTTAGGTCAAAAGCTACTTGAGAGCTGGGATCAGAACTTCTAATTTTTGTGTCCTTCTTGGTTCCAACCCAGCACTGAGCACAGGGTAGTTTTCAACAGGCTTGTTTATTTGATGACTGCATGACAACTGTATAAAGTATGTATCTTCTGGGGCACCTGAGTCGTTCATTTGGTTAAGCCGTCTCACTCTGATTTCGTCTCAGGTCATGATGTCAGGGTTGTGAGATGAAGCCCCACATTGGGCTCTATGCTGAGCATGGAACCTGCTTAAGATTCTCTCTCTCCCTCTCCCTCTGCCTCTCCCTTCCCTCCCTCACTCTGTAAATAAATAAATAGTAAAATATGTATCTTTTTATTCAAGTATTTAGAGTAACAGGATGAAAGTCAGATTTATATATAATGGGCTAAGAATTTTCCTTTATCTCCATTCTTTTGTCTGGTAGGTGTATTTTCAGGCTTTAAAAATGAGAGGTCTTGATATTATAGTTATTTTTGAATGTTTGAATTTCTCCACAAATCTTTCTGCAGCCCATTTTCCTATCTTAGTAAACAGACACCACAATCCTTCTGACTGATGTGGCTGACAACCTAGGAGCCACGCTCGGCTGTCTTCTTTCCCTCACCTTACACATCCAAGCCACCGGAGGTCTTCTCCAGCCAGTCCGACTCACATCCAGAAGATATGAGTGAAACCCCTCTTTTCATTCCCTCTTTAGTTGAAGGCACCATCCTTTCCTTGAGGTGGACGACAAGCACCTCCATAGTCTACCTGTTCCTGTGGTCACCTCCCTCATCTACAACAACCAGCGTGCATTTCCTCAACAAATGTTGATGAGCCCTTGTAACCTCCTGCTTTAGATGCTCAAGTGGCTTTTAATACTGCACACTGTTGCACACACAGTACCTCATTTTGGGTTTAACTAGCATTTTTCCAAGGAATAATGATGTCAAGAATCTTTTCATGTACTTATTTGCCATCCTTATATCTTTTCTAGTGGGGTGTCTATTTAAACCTTTGGCTCACTGAAAAAAAAAACCCAAATAAGTTGTTTGTTTTCTTACTGGGTTTTGAGAATTCTTTATATATTCTGGACAAATACAAGTCTGTTGTCAAACGTGTTTTGCAAATAAGTATTTTCTCAGTCTTTTGGCTTGTCTTTTCATTGTCTTCATAATGTCTCATGAAGAACAGGTGCTTATAGTTGTGATGAAGTCTCAATTATTAATCTTTTATCGATTATTCTTTTGGTATCAGATCTAAGAAGTCTTTGCACAGCCTATAAAGATTTGCTCCTATGTTTTCAAATAGAAGTTTTAGGTTTGGTATTTAGATCTAACTTTGAGTTAGCTTTGAATTAATTTTTGTATGTAGTACGAAGAGCGGGTCAAAATTTTTTTCTTGTTTTTAATGCCTTTGGATTTCTAATTGTTCCCTCAGGATTTGTCGAAAAACTGTCCTTTCTCCATCTTTGCCAAAAATCAGTTGATTTGTTAGGGTCTATTTCTGGCTTTCTTTTCTGCCCCATTGTTCCATGTGCTCGTTTTTCACTACTAGCACACTCCTTTGATTAGTGAAGCTTTACAATAAGTCTTGAAATCAGTTGTTTTTGGCTATTATAACTGTCTTCCCATGTAAACTTTATAAACAGCTTGTACGTTAGTATCCCTTTTAATCCATGAACACAGTATATCTCTCTATTTAAGCTTCTTTTGATTCCTTCCCTTCCTGTTTTGTGGTTTTCAGCATAATGATTTTGTACATATTTTGTTAGATTCATGCCCAAGTATTTCGTGGTTTTAGTGTTATTGTAAAAAGTACTTTAAAAATTAATTTCTAACTCTTCTCATTGATAGTGCATAGAAATACTTTATAATTGACTTTTTATCCTGTGACCTTGCTGGATTCATTGATTACTCCTAGTAGCTTATGTGTAGATTCTTTGGGATTTTCCACTTAGTTAATTGTTAATCTGCAAATAGAGACAGGTTTATTTTTTTTCTTTAAAAAAATTATATATATTCTACCTACCACCCCAAGACCCCAGTCTTATTGCAGAAGATGGAATAGCCCGTGTGATGCCAACTAGGATTGGAGACAGTAGATACCCTTGTCTTTTTCTCGGTCCAATGGGAAGGCAGTCAGTCTTTCATTAATATGTGTGATATTTGCTGTAGGGTTTTTGTCAATGACCTTTATCGCCCTGAGGACGTTCCCTCCCACTCCTAGTTTGCTGAGAGTATTTATCATGGATGGATATCAAATTTTGTTAAAGGATTTTTCTGCATCAATTGAGAGTATTGTATGGCTTTTCTTCTTTAGCCTATCCATGTGGTGAACTACACTGATTGATTTTCTTGTGTTGAACTGAACTCACATTCCTGGGATGAACTCCCTTGGTCATGATGCATTACCCTTTTTAAATCTTGCTAATCTTCCTAATATTTTATTGAGGATTTTTGTTCTGATAATTGTGAGGGATGTTGCTCTGTAGATTTCTTTTCTTGTAATGTCTTTGTTTTGATCTCAGGGTAATTCTGGCTTTATAACACATGTGGCGGAATGTTCTATCCTTTCCTATTTCCTGAAAAAAGCTTATGTAAGAATAGTGTCATTTCTTCCTCAAATGTTGAGTAGAAATCTTCGATGAAATCATCTGAGTCTGACTTTTTTTGCGTGTGGAAAGATTTTACCCACAATTTCAATTTCTTCAATAAATATTTAACTATTGAGGTTATCCACTTCTTCTTGAGTGAGCTTTGGTAGTTTGTGTCTTCCAAGAAATTGATTTATTTAATCTAATTTGTCAAATTATTGGCATAATTTTTTTGTTTTATATCTTTGTTATCATTTTTATGCCTATAGGCTCCATAATGAAATCCCTTATTTCAAAATTTCTGATGTTTGAACATTTATTTATTTATTTATTTGTTTTCTTCATCAGTTGGATGAGAGGAGAAGGTTGGATAAGATTTTTATATAATGGGCTATATAGTAAATATTCTTGGATGTGAAAGTCATTTGGTCTGTCTCAACTACTCAATTTTCTTGTTGTAGTAGAAAACAGCTACAGGAAATCAACAAATGGGTTCCAATAAACCTTTTATTTACAGAAAACAGACAATGGGCTGGATTCTGCCCATGGCTGTAATTTGTTCATCATTGGGATAAAAGATGATGAACTTTATTAAACTTTTCAAAACACTAGCTATTGTTTTCATTGATTTCTTTCCATTGGTTTTAATTTTATTGATTTCTGCTCTTACTACTATTATTTCCTTTCTTCCTGAATGTCATAAATATACTTTGCTTTTTTTTTGTCTAGAATCATAGAATGACAATTTACTAGTGTAATTCTAGTGTCAGTGAAAGTATAGATCATAGATTTGAGATCCCTCTTCTTTTCTAACAAGGATCTTAAGTCTAAATTTTTCTTTAAGTGCTGCTTTAGCTGCATCCTACATATTTTAATGTTTTATTTTATTTTCATTCAATTGAAAATTTTTTCTTTTTTTTCTTAAGATTTTTTTATTTATTTGATAGAGAGAGACACAGCGAGAGAGGGAACACAAGCAGGGGGAGTGGGAGAGGGAGAAGCAGGCTTCCCACTGAGCAGGGAGCCCGATGTGAGACTTGATCCCAGGACCCTGAGATCATGACCTGAGTTGAAGGCAGACGCTTAATGACTGAGCCACCCAGGTGCCCCCAAAATATTTCTAGTATTCCTTATAACTTCCTATTGACCCAGAGGTTATTGAGAAATGTGTGTTTAATGTCCAAATTTGGAGGGATTTTCTAGATATTTTTCTGGTTTTGACAACTGTTATAATTTAATTCCTTATTGTCAGATAACATAGTTTAGATGATTTAAATTATTTTGAATTTGTTGAGACGTTTTTTATGGCACAGAATATAATCTATCTTGGTGAATATTTCATGTGCACTTGAAAACAGTGTGTATTCTACTGTCTGATGGAGTGTTCTATAAATGTCAATTTTGATACATTGAGTGATACTCTCAGATTTTCCAAAGATGTACGGGTGTTTTGTTACTTGCTCGATGTATTCCTAAGAGGACTTTTGAAGTCACAAACTATTAGTTTTTGCTCTGTATATATTGAAGCTTTGATGTTAGGTGCAAACACATTTAGGATTATTTTGTCTTTTTGGTGAATTGACTCCTTTATCAGTATATGATGCCTCTTTTTATCCTTAGTAATAGTTCTTGCTCTGAAGTCTACTTTGTGTGATATGTATATAGCCACTCCAACTTCCTTTTGGTAAGTGTTTTTATAGCCTGTATTTTTCTATCTTCTTACTTTATAAGCATATTTTGTACTCACACTTGTGTTTCTTAAGAAAAGCATATAATTGGGCTTTTTAGATTTAATATGACAGTACCTGTCTTTCAATTGAGATGTTTACAATACTTACATTTAATGAAATTATTGATATGGTTGGTTTGCAATCTGTCACCTGGCTATTGTTTAAAAAACTTTTTCCCTCTCTTCCTGAGTTTTCTGTGCACTTTTCTGCTTGCTTTGGAATTAATTGATTACAAGCAACCTTCACTTTATACAGTAGTGTGAGATTGTGTAAATGACCATGCAGGCTGAAACCACACAAGATGACCTTAAAAACCAACTGGATAATCTCCAAATGTTCTGGCACACTTAAAATTGTGTTCAAAACATTAAAAATTCTCTTACTGACACCTATGCATGGATAGGAAAATGAAAAAAGAGTAAAATTAATATTTCCTTAATCTATTGTGATTTAAAACATCAGAAACATGAAAATTAAATGTTTGATTGCTTTCTCAAACACAAGAATAGCTTGGGCAGTGCTTGCCTTCTTTTAATTGGTATAACTTACCAGGTGGAGTGAGCATCTCTTCTATATTTTGGCCAATTGTCCTACTTTTCCCTTAGTTTGGATTGGCTTTCAATAGTCAGCCCTTTGTGCTTTCAGTGTCAGGAAATATCTTTGAGAATTCCTTGAGTACAAAGTTTTTTCCAGCATCACTTTTTTTTTAAAGGTTTTATATATTTATTTTTTAAAGATTTTATATATTTATATATAATATACATGTGTATATATACATGTATCTATGATATATGTGTGTGTATACGTATATATATATACATATACACATACATATTTGAGAAAGAAAGAGAGAGAGAGAGAGAGGAAGTGCAAGCAGGCAGAAGGGCAGAGGGAGAAGCAGCCTCCCCGTTGGGCAGGAGCCCGACACCAGGCTTGATCCCAGGACCCCTGGATCATGACCCAAGCAGAAGGCAGATGCTTAAAGGACTGAGCCACCCAGGCACCCCACCAGCATCACTTCTTTTTTACTCTCATACCACCTTCCTCATTTATGTCAGTAAGTTTGTCCTTCCTAAGTTCCTCTGGCCAAATATCCACAGTTTGTTGGACGATGGCCCTATCAATATACCTGCGGTCAGCTACCTCTTCTATGATTTCATTGATGTTCCATTTGAATTTCAGCATCACCACTTCCTGTGTCTTTGCTGCATTTTCATCGTTGCCGGCCAATTCCTTCTTGAGGTTATCCATTTTAGTAAAAGGTCATGTGGGTTTATCACAACAAAGCTATACACTTTGTTGTTGGTTCCAGGACTGAATAACGGACGTAGGATGGCCGGTCCCTGAGACAGTTGGGAGGGAGTGGTTTGATGGGTCACTGACCGTGAGGCACATCTGTTATTTACTGATCTGTGGGCCGAAGAACTGGCAGTGAGGTTTATGCTGTATGCAATTAATTGCCGTTTTTATACAGTGATAACTGAAATTTGACATGCTTTGGGAAAGGGTCAACTAAACCACGGTAACTGGAATTTGTGCACATCAGAAACATGCAAAGTAAAGGCCACCTGTGTTGTAATTATTCCACTTTCTCTCTGTTATTGGATTATTATCCATACATCTTTTTCTAATTTTCTTTAGTGTTTCCTCTAGGATTTACAATATGTATTAACTTATCACAGTCTACTTCCAAACCTCATTATATAAGTTTGTGTAAGGTGGAAGAATCTTGCAACAATATACTTCCAATTCTTCCCTCCCTACTGTTTTGGTATAGTTATCATACTTTTACATATGTTATAAACCCCCCCAAAATAGTTAGTCTTGGCTTTTGAAAGTCAGTTATCCTTTAGAACTATTCCAATTAAAAAATTATCTTTTTCTATTTACATCTGAGCATTTTCAGACTTCCTTATATTTTCATGCAGAGTCAAATTTCTGTCAGTATCCTATTTCTTCCGAGTGAAAAACTTCCTTTAATATTTCCTGTAGGGTAAGTCTGCTGACAATAAAATCTTTCAGCTTTTTTGTTTATTTGTTTGTATTTGTTTATTCTGTGGAAGAAATTGAAGTAAGCAGTATTTCCCATCTGGAAATGGGCACGTGTCTTCCCTGGCAATTAGCGTGGGCCATTGAGTCAACTTACTCAGGAGTGGAGATGGGTTTGTTTCTTGTTATTATGATAACTTTCAGCACACCAGAGCCTTCACATTCTTCTACTGATGCCTTTTTCTTACAATGGAAGCTGGGGTCCCAGCACATTCTTCTCAATGTATCCCAAGCATTCTGCTTTCAGCCATCACTGTATGTCTCGTACCACAGAGGGGGAGCTCTTCAGCCTCTCCACCCCCGACTCCTTGGACTTGTTACCTTGGTTTACTAGGATAATCTTGTCAATTAAAGAGGGTCTATTTTGATCTAATCCTTCTGATCCATCTTCCCTTGGGTAGGCTCTCGGTGCCTGGACTTTCAAGGTAGATTCTGAGCATTTCTTTCACCTTGTCTGTCAGGGAGCACTGATCTTAGAGTGGTAGGAAACCTCTGTTAATACTGAGTAGGATTCTGGGCTCACAACAGTTTGGTGCCCCTCCTGTAGGGATAGATACTGTTTTCTTCCATATTACCCCATAATAATAGGTCTCCACCCACCCGTGTTCTGGGGATGACATTGTTGGTATTCTTCCCTCTCTGGCTCAAGGCTTTTGTTCCACGTGACAAAAGGGGTGTTCGAAGGGGCATGAGGCTTTATGCCTTTCCTGCAGTGACAGCCTATATCCCTTTCCTCTAGGTCAGTTCTGTTTTGATAGGTTCTCTCCAGTCTTTTTTGATATACCCAACGGAGATCCACAAAAGAACAGCTTGGGAGTGGAAGCTAACTTTGCCTGTATCTGCAGCTAGTTTACACTTGGCTGAGCAGGGAGCCCAATGTGGTGCTCGATCCCAGGACCCCGGGATCAAGACCTGAGCCGACAGTGGACGCTTAACGGACTGAGATACCCAGGTGCCCCATTCATTTACATCTTAACTCCTTTCTTCTTCTCCCTTGTGTTGCAGACTCATCTGCCCCCCTCCCACCATGCTTTCCCATCCCCTCTCTCCTCGGGTGGGGGAGTGGAGTAATCTCCTATCATGGATTCAGTTCACGTGGTTGCCCTGTGGTCAGAGCAATCTGATGGCTGTACACGAAGTTGCCATTTTACAGTGTATCCAGCTCCTTCTGGTTCTTTAGGTGGCAGTGAGGTTCCCTGCAGATACCTATATCCCACTCTTTTTCGTTGAATCTCATTTTTTATAATATAATGTCTGACCTTCAAAAAGAATTACACACATCATAACAGAGAAGGGAAAACATATCCTTTGCATGTTTTACCCATATCATTCAGTCTGCCTTTCTGGAGCTGAGAGAGTAGAGGAGGAAGAGCCCAAGGAGGGAGCCTACGCTCGCGGTGTGATGTTGCCGACATGAACCAGGATGGAAGGAGTTGTGGAGATGACAGAGGAGTGGATTTGGGATATATTTTAAGAGGGTCCTTGTGGTGACTGCTGATGGACAACATGTCATTGTGAGAGCAATAAAAGAATCAGGATCCCTCTGACGTCTTGGACCTTAGCCACTGGGTGACTCAGCTGAATAAGTAAGATCATTACTAGAGTATTATTACTAGAATCATCACAAGAGATTTTTTGCAGGAATATGGATGCAGATTTGTTTTACATGAAACATTAATTTTCTGTACACATACACAGACGCTCATTCACACACACCCCTGTGCCGTCTGGATTGGCTGAGACAGCTTAATATCAGGGCAAAAATTCCAAGAAAGGACAAGTGTAATGCACAGGGGAGTCCTTGTCCACACCTTTGCTAAGTCATTGCATTAGCTTAACTAAGGAGCTTCTGTGTTGTAAAGAAAAAGAATGCTAACTACACTCAGAAGTGATTTATGGGGAACATTTGTCTAAACTTTGTTTTTTATTAAACACCAGCTGATTTCGAACTTTACACATTATAAATGGTTTTCATTTACTCTTGTGCATCCCCCCACATTTGCATAAAAGACTCTTTTCTGTTGCATCTCATTTTTTATAATGTAATGTCTGGCCTTAAAAGAAAAGAATCATGTATCTAATAACAGAAAGGGATAAAAAAGAATAAAAAATGAGAACAGGAATATAAAGGACTTTAACAAGTGCACTATTAATGCTGAACAGAATCATAGCTTCTGCTTGAAGCACTCGGATCTCATACACTTTTGTTTTTAAGATTTATTTATTTACTTAAGAGAGAGAGCACGTGAGCAGGGGGAAGGGCAGAGGGAAAGGGTGAGAGAGAATCCCAAGCAGACTCCCTGCTGAGTGCGGAGCCCAGCGTGGGCCAGATCCCATCACCCTGGGAGATCATGACCTGAGCTGAAATCAAGAGTCTGGTGCTTAACTGACTGAGCCACCCAGGTGTCCCTCCTATGCTTTCAAAGCATTATTCTGAATTTCCCCAGTGATTTTAGTATGGCAGTGGGGAACAGGGGAAGGTTTATGGGATTAATAAATAGTTCATGGCGTGAAGTCACTACTTTGGGACTGGAGGAGACAAGTTAGTTCACTAGCCACTCTCCTCTCCTGAGTCTGACTCCTGCAGGTGTGAACCTTACACATCCTCCATCCTCAGGATATGTTTCTTGCTAAGGGAGGGATGTGGGAGGGAGGAGGAGGTGTTACCGGGCTTCATGAACTAAAGGCTTAGATTGACACGTGGGTGGGATGTAAAGAGGGAAACATGCAGAGGACTCTGTCTGAGCCTAGAGGACAAGCAACCTTTGTCTAGGGATGGACTTAGCCAAGGTGGTCAAGAGTGCCCATACCCGCACCATCCTCCTGGGATTAGTTATAGGAATCACGTTTGCGTATGTGGGAGCTCTGAACTCTTACACAGCAGTGTTCTGACTGAGGCCTCTGAGGAAGGTAGTGGCATAACTGTACAAGAATGAATCTTCATTTAGTTATTAAATTAATATTTACTTACGGACAATGCACTAGAGACATGGAATGTTAAGTGATATAAAATTTCACCTCAAAATTCAATTGAGTACAAAACGATATAATAGTTTGCTAAAATCAGATTGGATCTGGTTTTAAGCCTCTTCCTTCTGGATGACTAAGGAATGAGGAAGGAGCCCCTTCTCCTCACACCAAGACTTGCCTCAGGTTGTTCCTTATTCATGACAGAACTTTCCAGAATGGCTTTGTGGTCTTCAGGTCACACTAGTCAGTGCCGATGTGCTTGTGGCCCAGGCCAGTAGGGGAAGCTTCAAGCTCCTGAGAATGATTTGTAAAATGTAGGGTCCCCATCGCTCCTCCCCAGGCCGATGACCCAGCCACTGTGCTCCTGCCAAGACCTTGGAGAGAGGGGTGCATATCCTGCTGTTCACTCATCCCCAAGACCTCCAGCTCAGTCATTGCAAAGTGCTTTTCCCTCTCTGTGCTTGCTCCTTATTCTCCTCTAAGTCTCTCTCCTCATTTACCTCTTTCTAGGAGCATCCTCTCTGCCATCTGTCTTTGGTTCTGATAACAAAAGCCAGGACGGACATTTTTTTTCCCCTACAAGCTTGGCTTTCAGTCCTGCATCACCAACAGTGCCAGGTGGAGAAGGTCTGCTTTGAGTTGTGCTGATAAATATGGAGATGAAAGGCATTTCATGGAGAGGGAATAGCATATGGAAACTCTCAGATGCACGAGGGAGCATCTTGCCGTAAGAGAAGAAGCAACGACTAAACTGAGCAGAGAGTCCATTTGGAGTCGAGGCTAATCACTCGTGATACCAAATCTCAAGTTATTTCTGGTCTGGAATATTTCTGTTTTTATACTCAGAAAATGTACTTTGTGATGGAGAGGACAACGTAATGAGGAAAAATAGAGTGCGGATTTGAAGAATTTCCCTCGAAAATTCTAACTGTGATAATGAAAGTCCTCCCATTTATGGCCCCACCTCCGTGGTCAAATCTATCCCTTTCCTAAACTACAGGAGGAGTTCAAGTATACCCCATTATCGCCCGAAGTCTCATTTTTTTCCATTACCGTAAGAGTTGTACTGTCTGAAAGTCACCTAACATCAATCATTCTGATGACCCAGTGAAGGAGGAGTTTCTGTGCCGCCTTTAGGGCTGAGTAAACTACAGCTCAGAGAGGCTCTGAGCTGTGCCCAGCTCATGTGCTGAGATCACTTGACTTCCCTGAACCCACTGCTGTCTCTCAAACTCACCGGTATCTCATCTGATGTGGATAATGGGGGAGCAGGTGGAACAGGTTACATCCTGGAGTCAGAGCACTGGGGGCCATCAGGCTACTTATCCTAAGCATGCAGTGGGAGAATTTCAGAACCGTGTTAGAATGCAAGATGGGGATCTAGTGTTTATTCCCCTAGGGACTAGTGGTATTGCATGGCCACAGCATTTCATACCCAGAACCTCTGCTTCTGAAACAAGATTAATTTTAGGTAACCCCATACTGGGATTGTGTGAGAATGAATGCCAGTAATGATCTGTGCATGAAAGATGACTTTGAACATAATGTATTAATAGAATTCACAGTAAGATATGGCTGAACCAGGAACTCAGCAGGAGCAAGGCACTACATAAATAGAAGGCAGCATTATTTTAATAATCATCTAACACTGCTCATATTCCAGCTCTCAGAACCCTTATCCCTACCCTGTTTTCCAAACTGTGTGGGTGGTGATTTGCCTAGGTGATGTGTGTCATATCATGTGTGTATATAGACAATGTTCTTTGGCCGCCAACATTGTCATTTGCTGAGCAGTAGGAGGGGAAGATTTTAGTACACTGTTTCTGCTTACATTTGCAAAGTCTGGCTCTGGACCATCTCATCTGGTCAATTCTCAGGGATCCTGAAAGAGCCGATAAGATAATAAGCCCTTTGCAATTACACATCCTATCTATTGATTTGTATATTTTTTCGTAGATTAGATTGCAAATATTACTTAGATACAGACACAGATATTTACGGCAAATTGTTAGAAGAAAACATGCTGTAATTTTTAATTGGATTTTCCATGGATACAATAAGAACTTGGAATTATATTCCTGGTCCATGGGCAGAATGCCCAAATCAACTTCATTATTTTATAAGAAAAATGACGACTAGCATTTCACTTAGCAAACTGGAAATTATTTTTCATTTCTATGGCGTTGAATAAAATGCTTCAAATTATACTGAGAGAGTCCTTGTTATCTCTGTATTTTACTCTGATGCCAAACAGGAGAGTGAAGGGTCACCTCTGCCAGGCTCTGAGGTTTTTCTCTGGGAAGATCTTACCCCCAGAAGACTTCAAAAGAGGCATTAGCCTCATTTGATGGCTTTGCCAAAAAAAAAAAGGAAAAAAGAAAGAAAGACCTGAGATGTGCCTTTCACTGCCACCTGCTTTAGCACATTCCATGTGTTGCCCTAGCAAGACTTTTCTTTCCTTCTAATGGTCCTTCCTGGTTTCTTGGGACACCTCCCTTTTATCTATTTATTTCTTTTTCTGTGTCTCTCTCTCTCTTTTTTAAATTCGATGAACTAACACTTTTTTTTTTAAAGATTTTGTTTATTTATTTGAGAGAGAGAGACACAGTGAGAGAGGGAACACAAGCAGGGGGAGCGGGAGAGGGAGAAGCAGGCTTCCTGCTGAGCAGGGAGCCTGATGTAGGGCTCGATCCTAGGACCCTGGGATCATGACCTGAGCCGAAGGCAGTCGCCCAACAACTGAGCCACCCAGGCGCCCCTCTTTTTCTGTATCTCTTTCACAATAGAAGCCATCCCTGCCTTTATAGTTTGGAACCAGTCTTGGTTTGCCTCAAACTCATCAGCCTTCCATGCTTCCCTGTGTGGTTAAGGGAGAATGCCAGATTCATCAACACTTAGACTGGAATGGCAACCGAACTCCAGAGGGCCATCTACAGTCTTCTCCCACAGTTATACAATCAAAACTGCCTCTCCCTTCACGGTCACATGCTCCTTGACCTATGACTGTGAACAAAAAGATCAGCTGGATAACCCCTTTCTTTTCTTTTATCAGACACAGAACATGCTTGAACACATTGTTGGGATAGAAATGCACAGATTTATTGTTATTTTTACAGGGTTTTTGAATAAACCCTTCAGCAACTTTGCATGGAAGTGACTTCAAGTTCATCTCTTTTGTAGGCTACATTCTTATCCCAGCAACACCCAGTATTCCTACAAATATGTTACAGCCTCTCTTGTCATGTTGCTTTCTAAGTTGTTTTACCAAACCCAGGAAGAAACAACTTTCATTTTCAGGTGAAGATGTTGTCACTCACATTCTTCTTTGCCTTTCCCCTCTGTCCCTTCCGCCTTGCCCCCTGAGAATGTCCTCCTCAACACTCATGCAAAGGATGGAGTCTCTGATGGGCTACAAGTAGGAGAGGCTTTGGAGCCATCAGACTTCATGGTGAGAACTCAAACTAAGGCCTGCATTCCATGAATCAGGAATCTTTGATCTTTTCTGTGGCTCGGCATCAGACCCTTCAGTGTTTGGCAGGGGGAGAGGTAAACACAGGCTGATGTATTGCTATATGCTCTTTCCATGAGGCCGTTGGTTGTGTCAGGTCACTAATAGTGGATTTGGGAAACAGTATGATGACTCCATTACAGGATGACCTGGGGGGATGTTTTCTGCCTTCTTGATGGCTCAGTTCCCTCCTCTGTAAAATGGGGATAAAAATAGGACCTAGCTTATGATGTTCTTGAGATGCTTATATAAACTCAGTGTTTGCCTTTTTTTAAAGATTTTTTAAAAAAGATTGTATTTATTTGACACAGAGAGAGAGCACACACAAGCAGGCAGGACAGCATGCAGACAGAGAGGGAGAAGCAAGCTCCCCGCTGAGCAGAGAGCCCGATGCAGGACCCGATCCCAGGACCTGAGCTGAATCAGGCAGACACTTAACTAGCTGAGCCACCCAGGCGCCCCTCAGTGTTTGCATTTGAAAGTGCTCCATAAACAGTGACGTTTTTGTTATGGGTGAGCCCCGTTTGAGACATTGTCACATATATCCGGGAAGGTTCCTAGGTCTTTGGAGGGTATGTGCAGCGTCCATGAGTTGTTCTATCCCCGGCGCCTGGTATAGTCTCAAGCACCAATTAATTGCACACACACACAAAAGTGATATTTTAATATAAGGAGAAATATCTCCGAGATCAAAACCACAAGTCTTGGATTTGAATTATTTAGGATATCCACTTAACTGTAGTAATAGAAAAAGGCTCGAATGAACAGTGACACAAACAAAAAAGAATTTATTTCTCTGCCACATAAAGTTCCAGGGGGATGACTGGGCTGGAGAAGTGTTTGATAATCTTCCAGAACTCGGGCTGCCTCCATCTTGCTGCTCTCGGGCTCTCGCCCTAGGGCCGCACTCCTGTTCCTGGCGGGTCTCCTCCGGCTGCCACCTCCACATGGGCGTGGCAGCCAGCAGGGGAAGGGAAAGAAGGGGAAAGGAATGTTCTATTTCCCTGTAAGGTACAGTGTCAACGTTATAGCATTTACTTCTTGCAACCTATGGCCAGCCTCATCTGCAAAGAAGTTTGGAAAATGCACTCTTTAGCAGGCAGCTCACATTATAAGAAAGTCAAAATCTATTTTATATAGAGATGCCTGGCAAAGTGCCATGGTGTCTTCCTGCTGGGCCTGAGGGGTGCCACGTGAGCCACGGGGAGCTGCTGTGTTCATGGGATAGCTCTGGTATAGGGGATACCGAAAACCACCCATGCTCAGCCATTGGCCTGGAGGAAGAGATCCTCATTCATCTCTTTCAGTTAACAGCCTGATTTATCTTCCAATCATCTAGACCAGCCTCCTCGGACTTCTCTCTCTCCCTTGACGTAAAAATCCAATAAGTCGCTTTGTCTCATCTAATGCTTCTTACACACATCTCTTTTCAACTCACAATACTACCCTAATTTAGGCCTAATTGTGTACCACCCAGACAACTGCAATTACATCCAAATTGGTCTCCCTTCCCCTAGTTTCTTCACTTTCCAATTCATTCTACAATACAACTGCCAAGTTAATCTTCCCTGAACATCAGCGCTGCCCTGCCTAGAACCCCTCAATGGCTCCCCACTGCCTATTTCATGAAAGCCTAATGCCTCTGTCAAGGTGCCCCACATTCTGGCTCAAGCTTACCTTTCTAGCTTTATTTATAGCTTTATTTATTCTTCTTGCACAAACCTCATGCTCCCTGGATTGCTCCACGTTTTACTATGCCTACTCTTCTGCTCATAATGGAATATATCATCCCCGCCTCTGTGGGGTGACACCGTTCTCATCTTTAGAGCCTAGCTCAAACACCACCATTGGAGACTCTGCTTCCTCTAGGGAAAACATAGCCTTCTCCCATAACTTGTTCAGAATTTATTTTAACTCTCTCCTGTGAAATGTCTTATATGCAGTTTTAACAAAATGACTCATATGTGTGCAGCTCAGTTGGTTTTCATAAGATTAATATACCTGCATAACCAGCATGCAAATGAAGAAAGTGAGCATTAGCAGCTCCCAGGAGCCCCCTTATGCATCCCACTGGGTTATACACTCTTTATACCCATGCCAAGAGTAATCTCTACCCTGACTCCCAACATGACAAAGTAGTTTTGACTTTGTGTCTTAAATAAGTAGAATCATAGTCATTAATCTTCTCTGCCCATTGTTTTTCTGACTTAACATTATGTCTTTGAGATTCACCAATATTGTTACCTACAGCTGTAGATCATTTACTTCCTTTGTTATATAATATTCCACTGGGTGAATATCCCACAATGTATTTATCCCATTGTCTTGCTGAAAGGTATTTGAGTACAGCTTCAAATTTGGGATTATGACAAATCGTGCTGCTATTTTGTGTCTTTTGGTGAACATAGGTATGCATTGGAACCACTGGCTCATGGGATACCTTCTACTTTATGTGATATTACTGAACAGTTTCCCAAGATGGTTTTACTCCTGCCAGCTAAGAACTAGAGTTTCAGTTGCTTCATGTCCTTGCTGACAGTATTTTCTGGATTTTTAATTTTAGCCATTCTAAAATGGATATTTAGTGACATCATACTATAGTTTTAATTTTCAATTCTCTGATGACTGATACACTTGAATATAAATTTCTAGATTTATTAGTAATTTGAATATCCTATTTTGTACAGTGTCTTTTCATGTATTTTGCCATTTTTTTCTATTGGATTTTCTATCTTTTTCTTACTGAGTTAAAAAAGTTTTTTATATATCCTATGCATGAGTCTTTTGTTAGTTATATAAGTTACAAAGTCTTAATACGTTTAAGAAAATATTTAAGCTCAGTAAAGGCAGGGAATATATAAATATATAGGCACACACATATATACACACGCGTATGAATACGCACACACATATATATACAAGTATATACACACACACATATACACAGTTGCAAAATGAGTGAATGATTCAATAACTATCTTATCATGCCCAACATTATTAAAGCAATAATCCTCTTTCATTCATTTCTTGTCTTCTTCCACCATTGTATTCATGATGATTCTTCAATCTGTCTTTGTCAAATGAACGACTGAACAGCTTCCAGCAACCAGAAACATTTCATTGTGTGAGCAGTTCTCCAAAGCGGGGGTCTCAAGATGGTGACCCAACAGAGACCCAGCAGGCTGTTTCCCTCCTGAAATACCTTGTTTACATTTGAAAAGAAATACTTGGGTTTTTTCAGCCCATGGATAACTCTGAAAGTAGGATTTTAAAAATGCAAAGTACCCATATGCTCAGCTTGTACTGAGAAATGGTCTCATGAGTAATTAAAAACAGTTACAAAAGCAATAGAGTTGTAACAATTGAAATATCACACACATATGTGTGCACCGAATCAGAAAACCCCATAATACTCAGTCACCAAATATTTCTGTGACTGTAGGGTTTGTGACACCGAGTGAGCATCCTTATTCAATGCTTACATCTGAGAGCTCAATCACACCTCAGAGACTTCACCCGTTTTTCTAGAGCTTGCTTCTGTTTTTAAGCTGTGTGCTTTGCTTCAGTTGAAAGGCTTTAGGCTAGTGATTGTGGCTTTATGTGTTTTATTACCATGAGTGCTCAACAACCCAATAATAATAATGAAATCAGCACATTTGTACTGTAGCATTTCTCTTTTCTCATGCAAGTGTGTAAGTGATTAAAGATTTCCTTTTCTTTTGATTTTCTACCACTACGTTTAAAACAGAAATGTGTCGTGGACATGCTGCTTTCTGAATCAGATTGATTTCATTCTGGCACTCCATTCTGCAAGTGACTGCCCAACCCACTTAGGAGTTGAGAGGCAGGGTGGGTGGTGCAAGAGAGGGGTCAAGGTCTGATTACGGTGCTGTCAAGAATTAGATCAGGATTAGGGTGGTCTTGCAGAGTTAGGGACTCAATATGATAATGGAAAAGCAGGAACTTTATATGTTTTTATGTTATAAAGTAAGAATTTTTTTATAAAGATTTTATTTATTTATTAATGAGAGACAGAGAGAGAGACGGGGGGAGGTGGGCAGAGGGAGAAGCAGGCTCCCAGGGAGCAGGGAGCCCGATGCGGGACTCGATCCCAGGACCCTGGGATCATGACCTGAGCCGAAGGCAGACGCTTAACCATCTGAGCCACCCAGGTACCCTATATGTTATAGAGTGAGAATTAACATACTTTTCCTATAAAGGCCAAACAGGCCCTACAGTGTTTGTTATAACTACTCTAGTCTGTTAATGTAGCGTGTGCAAAAGCAGGCTTGGACAGTACATAAACCCATGAGTGTGGCTTTGTTCCAGTGAAACTTGATTTATAGAAACAGGCAGCAAGCCAGATTCGGCTTGTGGGCTACAGTTTGCCCACTCCTCGTCTGGAAGACTTGGGTTTCAGTTCTGCTACTTACAAGGTTGTGGTCTTTACGTCTCCATGATCTCATCTGTCAAATGGGCCTAACAACACCCGGGCTACCTGCTCCCAGGTGGTGAGGATGGGCTGAGATACCGTGAGAGGCCTGTGCAAACTCATACTCATAGGATTTGTAGTGCTGTGCTCAGGGTAAGTCTTTTTTTTTTTTTTTTTCCCTCAGGGTAAGTCTTAAAACCACAAAATTTTAGAATCAGAAGGCACCTCATTATCAATATTTCCCAACATCCTTGTTTTTGAAACAGCAAAGTCAAGATTCAGAGAACTTAAGGTAGATGCTAAAGGTCACACAGTTAGTTGACAGCAAGATTCAGACAAAAATGCCATTGTAATGGGTACACGCACTATGAAGAAGCAGCAGCTCGTGGAGTGACCTTTCTAAACCATGCACCTTCACGTCACTTTATCTGTAACATGGCAATAAATATCAACAGCTTCCTCTCCTGCTTTGTACCTGCCCTGGGGAGCAGTGGGCTAGTTTTCTCCCCAAGGAAGGGTGCTTCCCTAGGGTTCTCTGATCCTGAAGGTGTGCTGTGGGGCTGAGAGTGTCTTTGTGTACAATATGTCCACTTTGTTCCCAGGCAAGTGGAGGACAGAATACCAAAGTAGGTGCCTGGCCATTCGCTCCTGGACCTTCCTGGGGGTGTCTATGGAAAATTGTGCCTGGGAGCGATGCACGCTCTGAATTCACCCAAACTGTTTAATAGAAGTTGTCAGGCCTGGAACGCATTCCAGACGATACAAGCACCAGGTATTTCAGGACAAGCTTGCTTCTCAGGCAACTAGTACTCCAGGAGAACAGGCTCTGTGCCCACTCCCTCTGAGCCTCTGCTCTAGACCTCCGCATAAGAAAGGGATGGCCTGTCTCTCTTCCATAACCACGCCTGTTGAGCAAATGGAGGACGATTAGTCATTTCTAAGATGATGCTATATTAAAAGCAACAATGACTTTTAGCAACATGGTCTGGTGGGAAAGGAAAAGAAAAAATAGGAATAAGACCAGACTCTGGCCTTAGCTCTGCCATTGAACAAATGTCAGGTCTTGTGCCTATCTCCTCCCCATCTCTGGACCTCTGTTTCCCCAGTGGTACAAAAAAATGATTAGAATAGATGGCATATAGGTCTTCCCCAACTGTTCCTCTCCAGTCCTATGATTCAGTTCTGTTGACATTTCTCTTTATTTATTGAGTGCTATGTCTGCAGAAGGTTTTCCAAAAAAGTTTAAGTCACTGCCCCTAGTGAAGTGCCTAAAATTCACTTAGGCAGACAATGCGGGACATGATGAATACCCAATGAACAGCAAAGCAATAGGTGTTAAGGATGAGTCAGAAATCACCGAGTCAAACTTCCTTCAATGTAGAATTTGAGTCTAGCATTAGGTGGCAAAGTAAGGAAACACAGCACTTTTAAAAGTTGGTAGAAGTCAGATAATGCTAATAGAAAGGCAGGGTGCAGAGGTAAATACCAACATATCTTTCTTTGTTCAGGGCAGTCCAGTTAGAAGAGCGTGCGTAGTAGAATCAGAAGGTCATTTGGGGTAAATAACTGCACATGATGAAGAATGCCCTTGAGTGCCGGAATGAAGAACTTGGACATTTTTTCTAGAGCGAGTCACAGTCCAAATATTTCTGGAGAGTTGAATTCAATAAGAGCCCCATATTAAGATTACTTGACAGTGGCATATTGAATAGATTGGGAAAAAAGTAAATTAGAATAAAGCAGAGAGTATTTGAATAGCTATGGAAACAATACAGGTGTGAGATAAGATGCTGGTAGTGGTCAGAATAGACGAAAGTAAGAAATGTTACTGATGAAGAATTGACAGAACTTGGCTGTCTTATTAGGTCTATAACTTGGGTCAAGAAAGATAACTATTCCAGGATTTTGTGATGACAATAACTCAGTTGCCCTGCATATATATATATATATATATATATATATATATATATTTGATATGGGCAGACTGTTAGTATATAATCCTAGGTGTTAAGGTTTTGTGACAAGGCATTTATTTTATCCATACGTGTCACCACATAATACCACCCAGAAGAGAAAGATCCTGGCAGGATTTATTTCTCTATAAAGATTTAAGGACTATATTGATTTCTAATTTGAAAAATGCACTGAACTGCACCTATTTCTCAGGTTATTAATTTTGAGATCATTCTTTCTCCATCTTTACCAATATCCCACTAATGTCTTATGACTCTCCATCATGACAAGGTAACTTGGTCTGTGTCATTTCTTTCTGTCAATTTTTTAAAGCCACAATCTCCAATTTTTTTTTTTGTACAATTCAATGGCTTCTAGTATATTCACAGAATCATGTACCATCACCACAGTTAATTTTAGAACATTTTAACCACCCCCTTAAAAACTCCATAACTATTGGCAGTCACTTACTTCCAACCGCCATGGCCCCGGGCAAACACTAACCCAATAATTCTGTCTCTATGGATTTGTCTATTGGGAATATTTTGTACAAATACAGAATCATACACTCTATGATCTTTTATGGCTGGCCTTTTTCACTTAACCTAATGTTTTCAAGGTTCATCCATGTTGTGGCACGTATTAGTATTTCATTCCTTTTTCTGGCCAAATAATACTCATTGTACTGCTATACAACATTTACTTCTTCACTTATCAGTTCATTGACACTTGGGATGTGCCCCCCCTTTTTTTTAGTATTATGAATAAAGCTGCTATAGAAATTTATGTGCAAATTTTGTGCATACATGTTTTTATTTTTCTTGTGTATATACTTAGAAACATTGGGTCATATCGTAACCAGGTTTAACCTGTAAGCCACTGGCGGACTGTTTTCCAAAGAAGATGCACCATTTTATAGTCTCATGAGCACCATAAGAGGGTTCCAGTTTCTCCACGTCCTCTCCAGCAAGTGTTATTATCTGTCTTTTTGATGATAACCATCCTAATGGATGTGAAGTGGTATTTCAATGTGGTTTTTCTTTGCATTTCACTGATGGCTAATGATGCTGAGAGGTTTTTTGTTTGTTTTTTTTTATAAGCTTATTGTGCATTTGTGTATCTTCTTTGGAAAATTGTTTACTCAGTTACTGTATCCATTTTTAAATGTTGTGTTTTTATCATTGAATTGTAAAAGTTCTTTATATATTCCACATACAGACGCATGATTTGCAGATATTTTTCCCTTTTTTGAGTTGTCTTTTGACTTTTTTGGTGGTATCCTCTGAAAGAAAATATTTTAAATCTGATGAAGGCAAATTTATCTGTTTTATCTTTCATTGCTTATCTTATTGGTGTCATATCTAACATGGCTTTGACCAACGCTAGGTCCTAAAATTCACTCATGTGTTTCCTTCTAGGAGTTTTGTAGTTTTAACTCCTATGCTCACATCTATACTCCATTTTGAATGTATTTTTTTATATGGTGTGAGGTATGATTCCAACTTTAGTCTTTTACATGTGGATATCTAATTGTCTCAGCACCACTTATTGAAAAGGCTCTCCTTTCTGCACTGAATCACCTGGGTATCCTTGTCAAAAATCAATTGACTGTAAATGTGAGTCATTCTGCTTTCAATGCTCGACATGTGGTGTTTTAGGAATCCCAGAATCCACAGGTGACAAAAGTCTGTCACATAAAAACCAAGTGGCAAACCAAGGCTACCTAGAGCTGCCTGTGTCCCAGAGCCACGTGTCTAGTTAGCCAGCCTGGTTTCATCTTCCAGATACATAATGGATTGGAGAGTTGAAGTCAAGAGAAGTAATAATACTAATGATCATCACAATAGTATTTACAACTGTAAGTACTGAGTTCCTGCCATGCACCATGGATGTTTTAAGCATTGCTTCATGTAATCCCCACAGCCACCTTGCCCAGGCAGGTACTGTTGAAGAAAGGTAGAAATGAAAAAATATGGTACAGAGAAATTAAGGAACTTGCCTAAGCAGGAAAAGGCAAAATGAGCTTTAAAGCTAGACAATATATAGCTTTAGAGATTGTTCTATTAACCACTGCTCTTAGACCCCCTTCAAATAGTCCACAATTCACCAGTTTCCCAAAGTAATTAGTTTGGGCTTATCTCTTCTTCATGTATACAAATGTTTTCTCACTATTTTGTGTCTCAAAGGAGGAGGAGGAGGCTAGATGTTGAGGTAAATCATTTCACATTAACCAAGGAGAAGCCATTAAAACCTGAAGAAAAAGTATTCTGAGTTTTACTCCGGGGTTTCAAAGAAGAAACCATGATTCCCTCTTCACATGATTTGTTAAATCAATGAATGCAAGTGTCCACCATAATGCTGTTTATGTGAAAGCTGGATCTGGATATGTACTTTGGAAAGATCATGGCTTTTGGAGTCAAGTAGTCATGAATTCAGTGTGGGACATGGGCTAGAATTTTAATCTCTATAAACTCTCATCTGTGAGGTGGATATAATAAAACATTCAGTGTTGTTATGAGAATTTACGGATAATATAACCAACTGGCGCCAATGCCTACCACATAGAACAGGTTCAATAAGAGTTATTTTTACTTTTACTATGATGGTGGTTATTTTTTTCAAATGGGAAATGTGTTCCAAAACATGGCTAAAAACATGTTCAACTCATACATGGATTGGCAAAGGGGAGTACTATAGTGTACCTTTTAGGGAATTAGCAAAAATATACTACCTTCTGGGAGCTCAACTCTACTTTCCATCTGCATTATCTCCTGACGTGAATGGTTGGGTGCCCACAGCCTTTTTGCATTAAATTTTACATTGATTTTTGTGGCCCCCTTATTACATGTAATATCTGCATTCTCCAGCTTCTCAGCCCCTCTCTGTCCCCCTCCCTGGTGTGGTATGAAATAAAGTTCACAGCAACATTATAATAGACAGGTTTGCCAGAATTCAAAAGTGGGAGTTACCAAGTAATTGTATGGAGGAGATTCCAAAAATGTATATTTTATGTCCATATATGAAAACTACATTAAATTTAGGACAAGCCAAAACATTGTCCCAGCTTTGTTTCCCAAAGCATATGGCTTTATAAATGCTGTACTCTATCCCCCAGCTCTTCATTTGAGAATGAAATAATGAGCAGAGCCAAAGAAGTAACCAGGGTCTTGGTTGGAGCTTGATCCTACAGAAAGATAGAGCAATTTCCTTTTTTTTTTTTTTTTTTTTTTCCGGGGGACAGGGGTTGCTGTTCTCTGAAATGGGTTGCCTATCTTTACAGTCTGCATCCAGGACTCACATCTGTGTCCTATTACCATCCAATCTTTGGCCCATCTGTTTTATTTATAAATCCTCCAGGGCCTTTTAATGTTGACCCTTGATATGAGCTCAATTTAACATTAGGAAAGAATATGCAACTAACTTTTGCTCCTGGAAACTTCTAAGATGTCCACTAATCTGTCTTTCATTCGTAGGTACCCACCTCCCATGCACAGGACCATATGTGCTGAGCAGAGGTTCTTGGGGAATCCAGTCCAGAGATTCTTGGGGAAATTAGATTCATTAGAATATAGGGAGCTAGTAATTGAAGTTAGAAGGAAATGTGGGGACCAGCTAAGTCCATGTTTTTCAACCAAAGGTGCTTCTACACCCAGTGAAACTCAAGAGTGGTCTATGGACATAGACGCCTATCAGAATTCCCAAGAATTCCCTCTTCCATAATCCCCATGCTCACTAGCAAATGTGATGGGCTAACTCCTGGCAGTCTTTTCTGCCAAAGGCTACTAGAGTAGGGACCTCTAATATGGAACTTTCCTCTTCTTTCCTTGGTCTCTTGGTACAACACAAGAATCCTTGCTGTTTGCTCTTCTACCCCTATCAGTCCTTCCCTCCCAGTGGATTCTTCAGCGATTTCTTTATCATCAATCAGAAGTAATTGATCCAAAGTGTTGATGCAAGGATGCAGAGGCCTACCAGCATTCCAACCCGGACCAGAGGAATCAGGAGCTTGTCATACCTCAGACATGGTTGCATTGAAGTCGTAGGTAAAAAAATAAAATAAAAAAAGTCAGGCTGTTGGACCTGCAAATTGTTCTGGGGCCCACATGATGGTTGTCTGGGGAGGCTGTAAGGATATAATGATTAAACAAACGGGTGACATTAGATTGTATCACATGTTGCTGTCTTTTATTGTGCTATAAAATGGTTCATTTGGGGGGAAATGTGAATTTAAACTTTTCTGCTGTGCTCAAACAGTTGTCCTAGTGGTTTTAAACATGATTCAATTGCTCCATCTCCTTACTACTCTTAATGCCTTCCACCCCTAGATTGGTTCCTTTTCTTCCTTTTCTTTTCTTTCTTTCTTTTTCTTTCTTTCTTTCTTTCTTTCTTTCTTTCTTTCTTTCTTTCTTTCTTTCTTTCTTTCTTTCTTTCTTTCTTTCTTTCTTTCCTTTCTTTCTTTCTTTTCTTTCTTTCTTTCTTTCTTTCTTTCTTTCTTTCTTTCTTTCTTTCTTTCTTTCTTTCTTTCTTTCTTCTTTTCTTTTCTTTCTTTCTTCTTTTCTTTTCTTTTCTTTATTTCTCTGGGCTTGAATTCAAACCTACTAGTTCTGCCATTACTAATTGTGTGACTTTTTGACAAGCTTATTAAGCTCGCTGAGGCTCATGTTTTGGATCTCTGAAGTGAGATAATAATACCCATGTCATAAGGCTGCTGAGAGTTTTAAATGAAACACAGGATGTAAAAGACATCATCTTTCATTGTTCCTAAGCTTAATACGTCTGCATTTATGTGAATTCGTTCCTCTTTCTCCCTTCCCAAACCTATGCTTTAGATTATGGATGGGGATATTGATGCCCTGATGTTTCAGCCCTTGTGGAAACAGGATTCAGGATGGCTAAATAGGAGTTGTCCCACTGTCCCTCTAAAGGCTTCCCTCGACAGTGGAGGGGGTGCTAGGGATGGAGGCAGCAGAACAAAATTAGTTCCAGGACAATGAGATCTACCAGCGTTATGGGCTGAATTGTGTCCCCTCTCCTAACCCCCAGTACTCCCTCGTGTGACTATTTGGAGATAGGACCTTTACAAAGCAGCAATTAAGTTAAAATGAGGGGATTAGGTTGGGCTCTAATCAATATGACTGGTGTCCTCATGAGAAGAGGAGATTAGAATGCAGATAAACACAAGCAGAAAGACCACATGACAACATGAGGAGAAGACAGTCACCTACAGGCCAAAGACAGAGGCCCCATGGGAAATCAGGATGGCAGAAAACTGTGAGAAGCCTCCAGAACTGTGTGAAAACAAATTTCTGCTCTCCAAGCCACCCAGCTTGTGGCACTTCGTTTCAGCAACCCTAGCAGACTAGTGCAACCCACAGCCCATATTTCTGAAACTGTAAAGTTGGAGATCAGCTGCAGGAGGAGAAAGCAGAAATATTTCGGTTACGAAGGGGCTAGACTGGAGAAACATGAAGGGATTTTTCTGGGCAAAATAAGTTGTTTAATGACCGATGAGTGGTCTGACAGACTATCCCGGGGGCAGGATGCAGGCTGAGAAGTGATGACAAGGAGTGATTTGACAAGCGGGCATCAGTCACGTCTCTGCGTAATGCCATTTCAGCAGCTGCTGAGAATTATCTTTGCCTTTTAATCCTCTCATTTTAGAGTTGTTTCAGGCAGATTATTCCTAAAAACCTCATGTAATTAATATCAATTATTTAGATTGGCTGCTTTAGTCAGTGTCAGATTTTTCAGCACAGGACAAGATGTTATTACTATTATTACTGCTAATTACTGTGTCGGAAAGCCCGTATGACAATTGGATTTAAACATAGGAAAATCAAGGTTTAATTATAGCAAAAGTTTATGGGCAGGAAACTTGGAACTGGAATCGCCATTCTTTATCTGAGAGTTACCTTCTGGTAGTTTCTTGGGCTACGGGATGTGGGGTTGGGAGACAAACTGCCTGGTTTGACTCTCAGCTTTGGCTCGTATTAACTATGCAACCTCAACATGCATCGCTCTCTGTGTCTCCTTTTGGGGTTAATGTTAGGGTCTAACTTCATGAGGCTGCTGTGAAATTTGAATGAGTTAAGACACATAAAGCTCCCAGAACAAATCTGGACCATAGTCATTTCCGAACTCATGACAAATCTCATTATTAATACTGTTACTACATTCCAGAAAGTATTCCAAGGGGCAGCAGTGGAGTGGGGTAAACAAGGCGTCAGGCCAACCGAGACGTGAATCCCAGCTCTGCCACTCACGAGTGACTCTGAGCAAGGCCAGGTGTGTGATGAATGTTAACTGCTCATATTTACTGAGTGCTTATGACTTCCCAGGTCCTGTGCCAAAAGCTTTACTTGCATCTACTAAATTAACACTCTCTTCAAATTTACCTGATAGGTATTATTATGATTTTCATGTTCTAGAGAAAGAAAATAATTTTATTTTAGTTTGGCTTTAAACGGTGAGCAAATCACCTACTTCCTTGAGTTGGCATCCTGCTGGAGCAGGTAACCCTACATTTAAAAGAGGAAGAGTTGATGCTAATTAAAATTGGCATGGCCTCTCAATACAGATAATTATCTTTGATCTTATCAAGGATGGTCTGAATTTTGCCCACTCTGATCCAGTCTCTTATCTGATTGCTAGCTCTTGAGCCCTGCTCCTTTGGAATTGAAATTTACTTATACTTTTGTTAAAACCTCTGGCAATCATTTGATTGAATGAATGACATATTGACCACTTACTTATAAGCGTGCTGATCACAGTTAGAATAAAAATAGCCTTTAATTATTGTAGCCAAATAAATTAACTCTAATGAAAGGGGCGCCTGGGTGGCTCAACCAGTTAAGTGTCCAGCTCTTGTTTTCGGCTCGGGTCATGATCTCAGGGTTGTGAGATGAAGCCCCACATTGGGCTCCTCATTCAGCAGGGAATCTGCTTGAGATTCTCTCTCTCCCTCTCCCTCTGTCCCTTGCCCCACTCACATGTTCTCTCTTTCTCTAAATAAATAAATAAAATATTTTTAAAAATGACTCTGGTTCCTGGGCACCTCAGTTGGATAAGTGTCTGCCTTTGGCTCGGGTCATGATCCCAGGGTCCTAGAATCAAGCCCCGCATCGGGCTCCCTGCTCGGTGGGGATCCTGCCTCTCCCTCTCCCTCTGCAGCTTCTCCTTCTCGTGTTCTCTCTCTCACTCTCTCTCTCTCTCAAATAAATAAATAAAATCTTCTAAAAAAAATAACTCTAATGAAAGCCTATTTCTTCAAAGCTGCATAGACCTCTTGAGTGAGGGTTCTGTTCATTTTGGAATGCATGACTCTCTGCTGGTGCAGTCACCCATTCTTTCATGGAAGAAGTATTTATTGAGCTGGTACTATGTATTAGAGTCTATTCTAAGTTCTGGAAACATAGCAGTGACAGAAACATTAAGACATCCCTGCCCCGATAGAGCTAGCATCCTAGAGGAGGGAGACAGACAGTAAGCAAATGAATGAAATATATAGAGCATGCCAGAGGGTTATAAGTACTTTGGAAAGGCAGCATGTTGGAATGGCTGAGTGCAGATTCTAGAGAGAGACTCCTTGGTTTTAATGCCAGCTCTATCTCTTGACAACTGTATGTAATTAATTTCTCTGTTCCTCCATTTTTTTTCATCTGTGGAATGAGGGGGATAATAATAGTATCTATCTCATAGGGTTATATGAAACTTAAAAGAGTTAATATTTGTAATGGTACTTAAAAGAACATATGAGTATATTCTATATAATGTTTGATAAATGTGGAGAAAAATTAATTAGGGAATGAGTTTTAAGGGGGATATCATACAGTTTGTAATGGGAAAGTCACTAAGAAAGTATTGTTTAGCATTGCAGAAGCTTTGAAGGAAATGCTTTCTAAGCAAAGGGAACTAGAAGAGCCTAAGCTCTGACATGGAAATCTTCTGGAAGTGTTGAACTGATTGCATGGATGTGGGGCATGAGAGAAAAGAAAAATCAAAGATGGCTGCAAGTATCTTCACCTAAAGAGGAATGACTGAAATGAGGAGATTGGGGTGTAGCAGGTTTAGGATGGGGGAAGATGAGCACAGGTTAGGTTTGAGATGTGTTGGAAATCTTAAATGGAGACATAGAAAGGTAGCTACAGGCATTTGGAGTTCATGAGAGAGGCTCATGTTGGAAATATTAATTTTGGGAGTCATTGTATATAAGTATTGTTTAAAGCTATGAGACAGTATGGGAACACCAGAGAAGCAAAAATGGAGTCCTGGATCACCCCCATACCAAGAGATTAGAGCAAAGAGAAGAAATCAACTAAGACCAATGAGAAATGGCCAATATAATGGGAAGAAAACCAAGAAAGTAGTGTTCTAGAAGCAAAGTGAAGGAGAAAAAGGTGATGAATTGGGGAGGGGGGGATGACCAACTTCAGGAAATACTGCTGACAAATCAAGCAAATTTGAGGCCATTGGCATTAACAATGTAGAGTTCTCAGTGGCCTTGAGAAGCATGGTTTTGGCAGAGTGGTGGGAGCAGATACCTGACTGAATTTAAGACATCTATTTTAAGAAATAATTAGAGGAGAGGAATTAGGGACAATGAATATAGGCAACTCCTTCAAAGAGAGTTACTGCTGTAGTGAAACATGGGAAGGCAGAATGTAAATGCTAACTTGTGAGCAAAGATGGTGGAGAAGTTCTTTTATGACTGTATCACTTTTCTCAGTGAGGTAGGCATCGAGAATATAAGCTGAGAGTAAGAGTCAGGGAGAAGGTGGTGGAGACAACCGTGAGTGGAACTGAGGAGGTTTGGGGAAACTGGGCATCACTCCCTGCACACAGAGCCCCCCCCCAACACTCATCAACGGAGTGTGAAAATACTCATGCAAAGCTGAGGTGACTAGTGGACCTGGGCACCCATTGACCTACCTGCTGGTGGTTTGGAGGCTGAAAGTTTTCATACTATGGTTAAATAGACTTCACAGTTGGCTGTGTTGTTTTGAGAACACTTTATGGAGCAGCAGGCCACTGGCAATCAATCAAAAGCAGAAGGCTGTAGTTCCAGGGATGTGTTTGAACAGATCCCTGGAGTCAGTGGCCGCAGGAAAATAAAAACCCTTCTTGCAGTGAAATGCATTGGGCTTCAAATGTTCTCATCTGCCCCGGGGCCCAAATTCCTCTGGTCTCCCCAAACCCCAGGAGACATTACAATACCACTCATTTTGGTTGTTGACTCTTCATGGATCCTCTGTGAAAGTAGCAAATAGCTAAATCCAAGGAAGATGAAATGCTCCCCCCACCCAGCCCCGGCCTTAGTGTTCCTGCTAATTTGTCTCTGTTGCCCAAATCTCTGCAATTTGCGGTGCTCTACAAGATAGAAATCCATAGGTGGATGGACAGGTAGATGACAAGGGAACCATTAGGCACACTACGCTGTTGACCTGTAAGTGGGAGGAGAGCGGAGGGAGGACACTGACAGGCAGTGAAGAAGGAAGAGTGACAGAGAATGAATTCCCCCAGGGACAATAAGCACACTGTGAAAATACACTCAGGCGAAACAACAGCTCCGAGTTCTAAAGACAATTCTCAATTAAGTCCTCAGATGGTTTGCTGCTACGAGTTGATGAATTGGTTTATTCCTCATTGCTATTTGCAAAGTACCTTCAAACACCCACATCTCCATCTGCTTCATTAGTAAATTAACTTAAATCCATAAAATTAGCAAAGAAACCGGGCAAACGGCTCTGTGATGAGTGACCAGAATTCATTCTTGAGTAGCCTTCACAGAAGCCTCAACAGGAGTGCACGCTGGAGAGTCAAAAGATTTTCAAGGATCAAATTTGCCTTGAGTTTCCCTCATTTCAGGACATGAGATAGGAATAAAAGCCTAGGATTAGAGCAAAAATAAGTTGATTGCATTGCCTTTCCTTGTCATGTTCAAAAGGTTGCCACTAGGACTCCAAAAGGACACTGGCCCAAAGGCAGCTTTGCATGGGGAGATGCAGTTTCACATGGAAATCTTTACTGAATAACCCCGATCCAGTTTCCCCTTGATTTTATAAAGCTATGAAGGAATGCAGATCAGAGTGCGGGTACCTTTGCTCTGGTGTGGTCTGGGACTTGAGAGCAAGACGTTTGAATGAGATTCAAAGCCAAGAGTCATGGGCATTGTCAGGGGAACTTGTCCTCTGCCTTCCACAGGAGGGGGATTTTGTCCCACTCACCAATAGGGAAGAGTGGTTGGTTTTGTTGGTCCTGCCAAGTGGAATAAAATGAAAAAGGAGAAGCAACTGCAGGATTTGCCAAAACCGAGCTTTTTGGTGACCTTAGCAAGAGACAATTTTATGGAGTGGTAGAAACTGAAGTCAGATGAGAGTGGATTGACAAGTAAGGGAGAGGAAGAATTAGAAACGGCCTGTCTAAACAACACTGGAGGAGTCTGGCAATTAAAACCAAGGAGAAATGAAGCCAGGGCTTGGATGGGGGAGAGCAATGGCCCTTGGGTGAAACAAGATCGCAACGAGATACCCAGGCTTGTTTGTACGCTGATGGGGATAGTCCAGAAGAAAGACCAGGAGGAAGTGATGGATGTGGGAGAGAGGGGTGGGGGATTGAGGGAGGAAATCTTTGAGAAGGTGAAAAGAGAGGAAATCCCTTCAGGAAGAGGCAGGACACTTAATGATGAAGGAGAAAGGAAGAACATGAGTGAGCGTAGTCCTTAGCCATCCCAGCTGCCTACTAACTGAGACAATGCAGAGCTGTTGGTACATTGGGGTGGCTATTTATGCCAGAGAGATATGCGTTGTTGATCCGAGTTTGAAGCATGCTTAATTCTGGGCATCTCTCCTATTTAGTCTTTCCATTTGTGACTCAAATTTTGGTTTTTTGAAAATGGGGAGGGGGTTGCAAAAAAAATCATGCTAATGTGATAAACTGTTTATTATAAACTCATCATTTCTTAGGAAAAAAGATATGTTGTATTTTGCATTTTTAAAGAAAGCAGCAATGGAATAGGGCAGGGAGAATATTATCTCTAAAAGCTTATGCATCATCCTCTTAAAATGTTAATGTCCCATTTCCAGCTGAACAAATAAACCTCTACTACTTGGATGCAAGTAGTTCTAATGAATGTGAGTTTCAGGCTAGAAAATAAAGACCGCCCCCCCTCCTTTGGATGGCAGCAAACATCTTTCACATGGAAAAAAAATGAAATCATTATTTAAAAATTGCTCTATTAATGCATCACGAACAAAAGACAGTTCGCTTGAAAAGACCAAACAGCTTTTATTTTTGAGCACTTTATTTTCAATAGGATTATAAACAAGATCCTCATGAAACTCTTCAAACAGACAGAATACCGGGATGAAATATTGAGCTGTTTTGGCCTGCTCCTTGTCTACGAGAGCCCGTTTCGGTTTCTGGTTTCATTTCCTTGATGCATTTGCAAGTTGTTTTATCCTTGTGGTCGTGGGCATCAGTGCTGTTTTGGTGGAGGAAGTGGGAAGGGCATAAAGAGCTGTTCTCTCCTAGAGTTTACAAGGGAAAGGGGAGTTGGAGCAACTGGAGAAAGTTTCACCAACCCAGCGAAGAGAGACTTGAAGGCCAACATCTGGGACAACAGCAAAGACACGCACTTGGGCGTCCTTCTGGGAGAAGGTGGCTTGGAGGATTCAGTATTACATGGACAGTGAGGGTGAGCACCCTTTCCTTTGCTCTGCGACCCTATGTCCTGATTTTGATTGAAGGAAACGTAGCAAGTGGAAAGTTACTGCTGAAAGTGTTTTACATTTTTGGAGAATATATGTAATCATAAACACAAACGCACATAGATGTATAGATTCACATAAATTGCATGGAGAGAGATCCCCTCCTGAAAAGACCTGCAGCCTAATTTTAAGACCTGTGGTTTGGAGAGAAGACTGGGGAATTTTCCATTATTAATATGGAGCCAGGCCAGCGTGAGGCCAGACACTCAATCATAATTTGTAGGTGCACAGGTGGCTAAGGGGAACATAGAGCGTTGCTCAGCTCAACCCCTGAGCCAAGGAAATATATGCTCTTTACTCTTAGGTCGCAAACTAGTGTTTAGGGTAAAGTGGTCCCTTTCTCCCGACTGCCTGTGTATATCCACAAAGGAACACACAAGTATCTGAATGTGACTCAGCCCCATCCACACGTACCCACACGGCTTTCCCTCTTATTCCTTCTGTGTTAGTCACTCCATTTTGGTTCATGCCCCTTTTTAGTAAACCCCTGTGACAAGGATAAGGCAATGGTGGTCCTTTGCCAATATTTCCTTAGGCAGAGGAAAAGTGTTTGCAGGATATATGAACACAGATGTGTCATTCACCCAAGGCGCTAACAGCCACAGGCTGGCAAAACACATACTACCTGAGAAATGAGACAGACCACTGTGTTCCTTATGCCAGCTATTTATACAAGAGCCAAGAAAGATAAGCTTTCTAGTTAGGACCACACAGTGATAACATAATGAGTGCATTAACTGTCAAATTCAATCCAACAAATTGCTAGTTCAACTACGAAATAAGCCTCAGTAAGGAAAATTAGTTAGTTGTTCTAACATATCCTCTAAAGATGTACTAAATCATTTCCATTCCTATAAATTTCTTTTTTTCATAAATTATTTCCAGAGACTATTCATGCTGCATACAACCAAAGGACCTGGAGAATTAATGCAACTATTTTATATATGTTCCATCAGAGACAAATCTGCTTACAAAGAGGGAAGGGCAAATAAATCCCAGAAACCATCTTGCTTTAATCCAACTGATTTGATGTTCTTATCCCACGATATTTGCTGGGGAATTGAAATAGTGCACAACCATATTTCAGCAGTGTACAACATGCACAACCATGCGTGGCCTGGAAATTCCCCTCCACTCAGACAGGATTATCCATTCGTATGGTCAACATGTCTTGTTTCAGGCTCATGCGTGAAATGCATTGTCTTTCCCTTTAAGGAGTTTACTGCCTCAGTGACCTTTATATTTGACAAAAAGCCTTTTTAATCCACCACGCTGCTGCTTTCCTAAGTGGTTTCTCTTCTGACTGGCATTATTGAATGGACTTTCCCTGTTGATGGGTGCTATTAAGACATGCTGTTTTTTGTATTGAATCAAAACTGTGCTCTTTTATTTGCCTTTATTCTATTTTTTTTAAGTTTGCATTAAGTGACAATGTGTGCACTCACACAGGACAATCACATCAATATATATCAAGCATGAGCACAGTATGTTAGCATTAAGTGAAGAATTCAGTTCATTTCTCCTGTTTACTCAGGTCCCAGATGGGAATAGTTTGGGGTTCAAAGGTAATAAGGATAAGCCCTCCAAAATTCCTCCTCAGACTCTGAGGGATTGGATGCTGTATTATTTGGCTTATAGATTACTCAGGTGTTTTGGTGGGTGGGTACCTGCGATGAGGCCTTTTTTCCAAGCCTTCCTTTAACATAAAGGGGTCTGTTCTCAGATCCCCAAACAGAACAGAGAGAATACTAAAGGTGATTGTGCTTTCTGCTTGCGGTCCATTACCATGGGCAACCGACATTCTGTAGAGGGGTTGTATGTTGTAAAGGGTGCTAACACTAAAAATTAGTTTAGTACAAACAATTAGTTGCAGTGCAAAACAGGATCTGTGTGGTCTGGCTGTCCCATTCACTCCTTGTGCGACTCTGAGCAAATCATTTCTCCATCATGACATATCTCATCAGCGAGCAGGAAGCTGAAGTAATGCGATCCATGTAAAGGAATGTTGTAAAATTTAAAGCTCTGAGGTTATTTTTAATACTATCATTTAGATCCCTCATCAGTTAGGAGGAAATAGATTATTTCTCAAAGGGGCTTCTCCTCGCTAACATTTGTTGACCGCTTCCTAAAGGCCAGGCCCTAGGCGAGGCCATGCAATGCTTGTTATTTATTTTTTCTGGACAATTGATGAGATAGGCGTTATTGTCTACATTTTTACATCCTAAAGTCTAAAGTTTCTTTATTTTTTGTCCCTTCCTCCCCCTTTTAAATACAAATGCCGTGTCATCCAGACATGGGAACAGTTGTCTCTTGCCTCCCACTCCAGGCATCTGTGCTGCTTCTGGATTTGATCCCTAGTGCTCAAGGAAGCATCGTCCCCTTCTTGCATGAGTTCGGAAGAATAAAAACCACCCTGTCACAGCATTAAGGACAATGCTGCCATGATAATGAAGGCACCACAATCAAAAGCAATGACAATATCAAAAAAATGATCACTTTCAAACAACAAATTGTGACTAATTAGACTCTGAATATGAAATCAAATGAAAATGCATGGAGGCTCAATTTTCCATAGAGTTGACAGTCTGACCTTTTTAAGAGTGGGAATGGAAATTATTTTTAAATTAGCATGACTAATCATTTCCCGTCATTTTGAGGTAATTGACTTTGTCTACAAAGAGGTGTTGGGGGGTACAGCCCCCCACCTCATGGCTGGTTGCGGCTGGCATGATTAACCCCCGGCAGCTTCGGATCCATGGTCCACTCTGGCTTGGCGATTCTTCACTTCAGAATCAGCACCGCGAGAAGCTCATGGTTCCATTTGGGTCTTGTTTTTCCTTTCTTACTTGCTTTTTCTTTATTTTTTTTCCTCTCTTTTTTTTCAAAGACTAAATGGAACTATTTATTTCTAGTTCCCCTAGTGTCCATTTCCAGGGCTACATTTGTCATCAATGCTACTTCAACGCTGAGTGCACAGACAAGACATAAAGCAGCCTCTGTTCCTTCTCTTGTCTCCACTTGGGACCACCCTGTCCCCAGATGTTTGTCCAGAGGACTGTCCAGTGCTCTTTTGGTCTGTCCCTCCAAGAACCAAGGAGGAGCCAGCCCATAGGTCCCCTCTCTCGGAGTGCCAACAAGGGTGGCAAGCAACATTCTATCCTCTCTGCCCATGAGCATACTTGTGAGGCACCTGTGGCACTGAAGTCGAGTGGGCTTTCCCAGACCCAAAAACCCTCACTCCCTCCCAGTTCTGAAATACCTTTCACGGAAAAATCAAGCTGGAACCATCTGCTTGGCCCTCTCTTACCCTTTTGCTCAGGTCCTGGGGTGAACCTGAAGTGTTGCATGAGTACAGAACAAATATGGTTCTTTTCTGCTGGTACCAATTTACTCTTCTAGCATAACATTGACATATTCTTAAAAATCAAAACTTGGGGCATCTGGGTAGCTCAGGTGGTTGAGCATCTGGCTGGTGGTTTCGGCTCAGGTCATGATCTCAGAGTCATGGGATCGAGTCCTGCATCAGGCTCTGTGCTCCGTGGGGAGTTTGCTGGAGATTTCAATCTCTCCCTCTCCCTCTGTCCTTGCCCCTCTTTCACGCATGCACTCTCTCTCGCTAAAATAAATAAATCCTTATGAAAAAAATCAAAACTCTCCCTGCCCCTTGCCACCACTGTCACCAGGGCAATAAGAAATAATGGAATGGATAAATGGATCAAAAAGCACCATCCTATCAGAGCTGTGTTTCCTACCTGATTCCAGGAAGGCCTTTGGCCTGGGGCAAGGTGGTGAAACTCCTGTCTTCCCTGCTTTTACTTACTGCAGTAACACCTACTTTCTTGGCCCAGAACATTGGAGGTATGACCCTACCTTGCTCCTTCTGATCTTATGTACTTCAATTCATTTGTTTTGCTTAAATATTTATTTATCTTTAATTATTCAAGTGGGATATGAATATATGTCATTAAAAATTCAAACAATTTCAGACAAGTCAACTTTTCTTTATCTAATGAAGGAAAATTCCCCTTGACCTCCTCTCATATCCCCTTCTAGATAAACCATTATTTTTAATTTGGTGCATATTCTTCCTTATCTTTTTCTGTGCCTTTAGATGCATATATATTTGTAGGTAGAAGTAGGGAATTTTGTATATTTGTGTTCGCTTATGGGAGTGAAGATGTTCTGGAATTTTTTTTTATAATATATCTGAAAGATTTTCCTACACCACTACACATAAATCTAACTCATTTTTAAACTTCTACAGTGTATTCAACCACAATTTTGACTTACCTATTTCCCCTATTTGGACATTTTGATTGTTTTTGAGTTTTTTTTTTTTGTTGTTTTTTTTTTTTTACTGCAAGCAAGGCTGCAGCAAATGTCTTTATATACGTATCTTTGTGCACATGCACACATCTTTGAGCAAATATTTCTTGGGCCTATACCAGAAGTGGAATTGATGAGTTAAGATTATTTATATTTTAAGTTTTAATAGATATTGCCAGATTGTTCTCCAAAATAGCTGAATAAGTAGATCTTCCTACTAGCATTGTACAAGATTATCCACATTTTCACAGTCTTACTAACACTTGACGTTATCAAACATTCAAATTTTCAGTCAATCTAGTAGGCAAGAAGTGGTATCTCCTTAATGCATTAATTTCATTTCCCTGGTGATTAATAACACTGAGCATATTTTCATCACTCAATGGCCATTTTGATTTCTTTTCCTATAAACTACTGATATCCTTGGTCATATTTCTATGGGTTCCTTCATTGCTGACACCTGCCTCAACTGACCCAGTATCTGGTTGGCCCTAATCTCTGACTGACAGCATGTATAATAAGGGCATGAGCTTTGGCGTCAGTCATATCTAGATTCAAATCCCAGTCGTGCTCTTCCTAGGTATGGTGCTACAGCAAGCAACCTACGTATGCTGATCTCCTCCTTTCCTGTCTATAACACTAGTACTATCATACCTACTGTGCAAAGTGTGTTTGCGTATATGCACGCCTGTGTTTAGATGGAGATACATGTGAAATGGCCAGGAGACCATTGTGATCGACCCAGTGGAGTGATCAGTTCTTCCCAGGTTTATTCCCACATTCTGGCCGGGTTCGAAGTTTGGGGTCCTTGATTTTTGTATTTACCCAAATCCCCAACAATGAGGGTAGCTGACTCACACACTCTAAATAAATCCCAGTGCTAAAGCTGATACAGTGTGGTCCGTGTATAATTATTTAATTTCCCTGCTTGGATTCTGAAACTGAGGGTTGGCTGGCCTCTGAACTCACAATATTTTCACGTCTCTTCCCTTTATGCCCACTCCCACTGTGCTCTGCCATATGAACGCCATGCTTTGTACCAGACTGTCATGTCAAACTGAATCCCCAGCCCTCCCTTCCACCGTTGCTCTTATAGCGACCAAGCCAAGATTTGACCCTTTTATTTTCAGATGCCTAAGCCCCTGCTCTTAACCAGTGCTCACAGCTCTCCAAATATCACTCCTGGATCTCTGACTTAATCTCTCTGAGCTTCAGCTTCCTTATCTGTCCACAGAACTAATAATGCCAAGCCTGCACTATTACTATGGGGTTTGGGGGGAAATCATGTATTTAACCCTATGTCACCAGCCCTCCCTTGTCTTCTTGTCTCACTCACAAACTGTCACAAAAACAGCTTTAACTTTCCTTTCCCTGTTTGTTTGATTATAATCCCTTTATATAGTAGATCCTTAGTACATAGCGTGTTTTATTAAGATTCAGTGGACACTTCCTTTTCAGAAACACAACCAGAGGTAAAATGTTAAAATGGTAATGACTAATTCTGATGAAACTTGAAGTAATCTTTGCCAGCCATGGTCTCACGTTGTGGCTTTGGCTCAATGTGTAATGACCCGTTAAAAATTAAAAATTAGTTACTGGGATTTGGGGAATAATATTTTATAGGGATTATTAATTTTCCAAGAGACATATCCTAGGCTAGATGAGAAATTTTCCAGGTTGTGCTGGCTGGCCTTTTGCATGTCATTGCATCTTTGTCCATAAAAAAAGGGCAGTGCCACTGACCAGAGGAAGGGAGGCTTAACCTGAAAAGATTAAAAAAAAAAATGTATTTTTATTTTTTACCAGGAGGCAGTGTGACCACTGTGGCTGGTCAGTTCTCCAAGAAAGATGGTGGGAGGGATGGGCTGGGAGACAGGGAATGTCTCTATGGAAAGGCAACCAAACACTTCCTTCAGCTTCTACTCTGTGCTTCATCAGATGGGCACTGAGGCAGCTTAGTCATCTCTCAACCAAATAGATTATTCGATTTTTCAAAAAAAATCAATATTGCATTTTTTGCACTGAATTTTCCAGTTACTTTGATGGCTCCCCTACCAGGACAAAACAATGAAAAGGGTGGTCAAGAAAAATAATGGATTTTGAGGAGTCTTATTTTGGTCAATTTTATGCAAGAGGGTAAAGGCCTTCCTTTTCTACTCTGACTTCTTTTCCTCCTGAATTAATTTTCTGAATTAATTTGATCATGGAGTTGCCTGTCAGATAAATGTTTGTTGACATGCGAGCTTGAAAATGAGCTTATTGGGGATGCCTGGGGGTGGGGTGCACAGTCAGTTAAGCATCCAACTCTTGGTTTCGGCTCATGTCATGATCCCAGGGTTGTGAGATTGAGCCCCACCTCGGGCTCCATGTTCAGCAGAGTCTGCCCGAGATTCTCTCTCCCTCTCCCTCTGCCCATCCCCCACAGCCCTCTCTCTCTGTCTCTCAAATAAATACATAAAATCTTAAAAAAAAAGAAAATGATCCCCATTGGATCTCTGCTCCTCAGGACTCATATTTTCCCCTTGCCTTCCTGTCTCACTCTCATGCTGTCCTAAAGAGAGTTGTGTTTTGTGTGTGTGTGTGTGTGTGTGTGTGTTTGTGTGTGTGTCTATGTTTTCTTAATTGCAGTTTCTTTCCACCTGGATTCCAGCCTTCCCTTTCACTTGGTGAGAAGCATTCACAAATATGTTGTAAAGGAGGTACTAATTAATGGACGTCCAAACATCTGGAAAGAACAAGCAAAGTTACACTTAACACGTAATAAACAAATACAGAAAGGCCGGACAGTTTGAGCACCTCAAAGAGACTGCTTGGAGGAATTGTATACTCTCTCCACACCTGTTTTCCAGCACAGTTTCATTTGGAAGGGAAGATGATTTTGTCTCACTCTTTATGTGTCCTACCTTAATGTCTTACACTATAAACTAAACCATTCTGTATTCAGCAGGGAGGTCTCTCGGGAAGGGGAGGGTTGAGGATTCTGTTGGCAATCCACAGACGCTCAGGAGCTTTAGTGAAGGAGCACACATGTGTATGCACACGTCTGGATTAAAATGCTTCAACCCTCACCTTTCGGCCAGCCTGAAATTATTCCTTTTTTTCTTTCCCAGTTCTCCCTGTTCTAGTTAGTTCTCCATACCATGCACTAGCAGGTCGGCAAAGCAATGCAATATGAATAATGAGAGCTAACAAGTTTTGAGCACCTGCTGAGTACCCGGCCAGCTTCTATGTGCGTTATTCCATTTACACCTCCGGGCAACCTTAAGAGTTATATGTGGTTTCTCTCCCCATGACACAGATGAGAAAACTAAGGACAAGGAGGTTCTGTAACTTACTCAGCCTCAGACAGCTCTTTATGGCATGGCTGCTATTCATAGTTCTTATGCAAGCTTTACTTGTTAGTTGATAACTTGTTCCACTTTTCATTCAGTGTGTTTCTTGACCTTGGACTCTTTCTCTTTGTTTTGGTCTAGCTTTGGCCACTTTAACTTTTTTTTAATTTAATTTAATTTTATTATGTTATGTTAGTCACCATACAGTACATCATTAGTTTTTGATGTAATGTTCCATGATTCATTGTTTTTCATATAACACCCAGTGGTCCATGCAATACATGCCCTCCTTAATACCCATCATCGGACTAATCCATCCCCCCACCACCCTCCCCTCTAAAACCCTGTTTGTTTCTGAAACACTTTAACATTTTTTTTATCATGTGATCTGTCCAGCTCTTGACTCTTGGGTCTCAAGAGCTCTAGCCTGTATTTACCACAACGATTCTCCCCCTTGTGAGCTACCTTCACCATTTTTCTCTGCTGTTGGGTCTTCCCAGTGAAGGCTGAACTCCATCCCAGGAGCCTTGCAAGTCTTCCCTATTCTCCGGAAGTAGAGAGGATTCCTGTCTATTATGTTTTTATGTAAATATTTCAGTAATTATAAAGTTGAGTTCACCAATCGTGCAAATTCTCAGTCACCGTTGACTCCCAAAGCATTATTTTCAGAGACAAATCAGGGGAATAAGGTAACTTGAAGGAGCTTCAACTGTTTAGGAATCCTTTCTGTCTCTAGTATAGCTGGCGAGTTCCTTAACATGCATGTGTTAAGACAGTGCCGACCTGGTTCTGGCTTTTAGCCCTAGCATTGTTATCACCCTCTCCTTCCAGCATATCTTCTGGTTTCTAGCCCTTCTTTATTGATGGAAATTTCCTAGATGTTCCTCTCTGTCTCTTCCTCCTCTCCTCTGTTGATCCTCTAATGGTGAGAGTACCCCCAGATATGTCCTGACATAGGACATTCAATCCTGTGACTTAAATATTATCTGTTTTTAGCAACTCCTGAGTCTACATCACTAGCCAGGATCTTGCCCTGGAAACCAAACTGGTCTATCCAATGCTTTCTTCATTTGTTCTTTTCTTTTCTCTCTCTCTCTCTCTCTCTCTTTTTTTTTTTTTTTTTGTCCACCAGGTAGTCTAACAGCATGTGTTGTACACAGAGTAATTCAGTGGAGAGTGTGTAAAGGGTTGACACCCAGCCTGTGTTCCAGAGACTAAGCTCTATGCTCAGCATGGCATTGCCCTTGGGGAGGGAAGGAGTACCATTTATCTCATCAGAAGGCACTGATTTCCTACCAAGTTGTGGACTCATGGAAATTATGGAGATGGTGTCCTGCAATAAGGGGCATCATTTTTTTTTAATACACACAAAGGCAGATTAGCCCAAAACTTCTACATTTTAAAAAAGCTCCATGAGAGCATGGTGTTTGTTGGTCTCATTTGCTGTTGTAGTCTCAACATTCAGAACAGTGCCTGGAACATAGGAGGTGCTCAGTAGCATTTGGGAAATAAATGGTAGGGGAAAAAAATCCCTTCTTCCAAAATCTGTAACTCTGCTTTAGAGAAATTCAGTTAATGAGACTAGATGTTAAAAACTAGGAGTCAGAAAAATGACCTAAAATTCAAAACTTCAAAAGTTATTGAGAATAATAAAAATAATAGCTAAATTGATTGAATACTTACTATCTGGTAGGCATATTTAAGTTTAACCCTAATAGGAACCTTATAAGGAAGACATTGGTATTATCTGTAGATGAGGAAACAGGCACGCAGAGTCTATGTAACTTGAGTAAGGTCAAGTGTCTACATAGTGTTAAGCAGAGCAGACATGTTACATAGTACATCTGAAGAAAGAAGTGGAAGAATAAAGTCTCAGGACCAGAGTGCTTGACTGGGAGTGCAGTGATTTAGGATAGGTCTATAGGCACGTATTGATTTATGTAGCTCCAGGGTAGCATTTGAGGCCCTTTCAAAGGACAACTGCATGATTTATTATTTAAATTGGGATCCTTTTTTATAAGAGAATGGGTTACAGTCATAAATTGAGCCTGCACTGAGACTACTGAGTCACATGGAATCCCTACTTTTCCTGTGGTATGGGTTCTAGTCACACTAAAACATCTTGTTCTACTTTTACTCGTATGTTTTCCACTTTTCTGATTGACCTTGCCTACCTGATTTCTTGGCAAGCACACAGTAAACAAGGTGGATTGATTATCTACTGATGATTCTGACACTGAATTACCTCATTCGGGATACATGATGGTATGATATTATGATGTCATGGGACATTCTGTCAACACTTTTTAGCAAATTAAATTTATTGTAAATAGTACTGACTAAACAAAATCAGTAAGAAAAAAAGATCAGAAAAAGAAAGTTTGTAACTGAGTTAAGGTCCTTGTTCTGATAAACTTGATTTATTGGGAGGAAGTTACTTAACTGTTTAGACATTTTTGTACTTGTTTTAAAAATGAATGAATCATCGTTGGAGATCCTAAAGGTCTTCTTTCATTACTCATTTTCTAAAATATGCCTGTCAAACTTATCCTAAAAGAATCTTAAAATGTTGCACACAGCCATTGTCTTCTCTGCAAACCAAGACCATGTGATGGGATGTGTTTACCAGATAATTAAAATGACATGCTTTCCATCTACTAAGCGATAACAGGAAGAAAAATATGAGCAGTGTTGAGATGTTGCTTGTCCATAATGTTGTTATAATTACAAGACAGTGATGATTAGACAGATATCCATTTGAAATGGCTGTATTTTCTTTTTTAAAATAAACTTTTTATTTTAAAACAGTTTCAAATTTGCAGCATTGCCATGAAGATAGTATACTTTCTAACTCACATCGAGTTTCTGCTTGTACCATACATTTTACATTAGTATGGTACAGTTGTCACAATTCATAAACCAATATTGATGCATTATTATTAATGTTTCTCTATAAAGTGCCCCTCTGCACACAAAGCTGTCTTCAAAATATCCTCTTCTTTGTTTTGTTTTGTTTGTTTGTTTGTTTTGTAGTTTAAATATGATATGCACAGGCACAGCTTTTTTGGGTATTTATTCCACGTGGTGTTCTCTAAGCTTTCTGGATCTGTGATTTGGTGTCTATCATTAATTTTGGGAAGTTCCTCATCAGTATTAGTTTATGTGTTTCTTCTGCTCCATTCTTTCTTCTTCTGGTATTACAGACACGTGTATGTTAAATCTTTTGAAAGTTTCCCTTTGCTATTGAATTTTCTCTTCTTTTTTTCACTACTTTTTTTTTCTCTTTCCATTTCAGTTTGGGAAGCTTACATCTTCAAACTCATTGATTCTTTGCTTTAACTTTGACTAGCCAATGGGTGAGTCCATAAAAAACATTCTTTATATATGTTACAGTGGTATTTTTTTTCTTTTTATTTCTACCCTTTCCTTTTGATTTGTTCTTAGAATTTTTTTTTTTTTTTGGTTGTCAAATGATCCTTTATTGAAACATTTTCTTTTGTAGTAAACTAGCTGGGCATTCCACCGCACCACTGTTGATGTCATCTATGATGTCATGAGGGTGGTGGCCATCAACATGGCCGCCCACAGACTGGGCAGTCCCCAGGATTTCTTTAATGGTTCCAGAGAGTTCTTTGGCTAAAGATTGGTGTTGCATCTGTCGGGCAATATTGACAATCTCATCAAAAGTGATATTTCCACTGTGCTTAATGTTTTTCTGCTTCTTTCTGTCTCTTGGTGGTTCCTTGAGGGCTTTGACAATCAGGGCAGAGGCAGAAGGTACCACTTCAATCTAGGCCTGTCTGTTCTGAATGGTCAGTTTCACCGTAATCCTTAGACCCTTCCAATCACTGGTTGCCTTGGCAATGTCATTACCAACTTTTTTTTGGAGACAGATCCAGCGGGCCGATCTTCGGGGCCAGGGCAGACATGGCACCAACTTCGCCACCAGTGCACCTCAGGTACACGACTTTGGTCTCGTTGGGGTCGAACTTAGGCGGCATGGCAGAGGTGGCTGGTGTCGGATGAACTCGGATTCTGGACGACCGAAGAAAGTTGCACCTTTGCCTCCCTGAGGTGAAAGCCAAAAGCTTTCTTAGAATTTTTCTTAGTATTTTTATCTTGGCTTATTTTACTCATCTGTTCTTTCATGTGGTCTACCTTTTCCGTTAGAGTCCTTAACATATGAATCATAAGTATTTTAAATTCCCTGTGTTATAATTCCAGCATCTGTACCACATCTGAGATGGGTTTTGATGCACAACCTCTTCAGATTTTGTTTTTCTGCTTTTTAGTATGCCTTGTAATTAGTTGTTGAAAGCTGGACATGATGTATTCGGTAACAGGGACTGAAATAACTAGGACTTTAGCATGAAGTATTATGTTGATTTAACTGGGAATTGGATATTTTCTAATGTTTCTGTAGCTGTAGGTGCCAGAGGCTTCACATTCCTCTAGTGCTCTTGTTTTGTCTCCCTTCTTGACATTGGCTCCCTTGAATTCTCCTCCTCTAAGAGAGTCCGTATCTTGCACTTATTGCAGATGTAGTCTGTACAGCTATTATGGTGCTGGAGCCATGTTTCTGTGGTGCAAGGCTTGGGGAAGGGAAGTGTTCTACCAATGTCCACTTCAACCCCAGGCTTCCCATGAGCTTGCTTCTCTGGCCTCTCACCTCCAGAAGTGTTTCTTTGCTTAGAGTCCCTCCTTCCCCTTTGTTGAGAAGGGTAGTCTAGACAGGATGACTTCTCTCATGGCTTCAAGACAGAGTTCTATTAAAGTTTTTCATTCAGGGAAGGCTCCAGTCACATTTCACAAGGATTATTCTTTCTCTCCTCCTACCAGAGCTAGGAATGGATCTTTCTAGACCTTCACCATGTGAAGATTCCTGTACATTCTTGGAGGCAAGTTCCACAAAAGTGTGGGAGCCTCCCCCCCACCTAAGATAGCAACCCAAGGGGTTCTTAGACTCAAGTTAGGCCACATTCACCCTCCAAGAGTTCATTGAGATTATCATTCAAGTGTTTCTACCAATTTATGACTTCAGTGGTTTCTGCTCTATGTAAGCAGATCTTGGCTGTGACTTCTTGAATTCACTTCTTTCTCCAGATTTCAGGTTGGTCATTTGCCCTGCAAAATCATTTCTTTGTAACTGCATAGAAGTCATTTGGTTTTCAGTTTGCCCAGCTTTTTCTTGTAAGGATGTGAGTGATAAGTTCAAAGTTCTTTACATGTCAGAGATAAAATTGGAAATCTCTACATTTTCTTTTAAGAGCTAAGGATCTCACATCCTGATACGCTTTTATGGAGGGGGTAAGTGTGATGATTATCATTTTATTTTTTTTTTAAGATCTTATTTACTTATTTATTTGAGGGAGAGAGAGTGTGAGCAAGGGGAGGAGCAGAGGGAGAAGGACAAACAGACTCTGCTCTGAGTGCAGAACCTGATGTGGGGCTTGATCCCAGGATCCTGAGACCATGACCTGAGCCAAAATCAGGAGTCAGATGCTTAACTCACTGAGCCACTCAGGCACCCCAATTATCATTTTAAAAAATTGAACCATCAGGGAAAATTTAGGAAGTTTCCTCACCTGGGGTGTATCATCTTTCCATACCTCTGGCTGGAGAATCATTTGAATAATTTTTCATTAATTGGTTTTGCTCTGGAGGTATCTCTTTTTTTTTATTAATTTTTTTTATTATTATGTTAATCACCATATATTACATCATTAGTTTTTGGTGCAGTGTTCCATGATTCATTGTTTGTTCATAACACCCAGTGCTCCATGCAGAACGTGCCTTCCTCAATACCATCACCAGGCTAACCCATCCCCCTACCCCCTCCCCTCTAGAACCCTCAGTTTGTTTTTCAGAGTCCATCATCTCTCATGGTTCGTCTCCCCCTCTGACATACTCCCCTTTTCTTCCTCTCCTGTTATCTTCTTCTTTTTCTTTTTTCTTAAAATATGTTGTGTTATTTGTTTCAGAAGTACAGATCTGTGATTCAACTGTCTTGCACAATTCACAGCGCTCACCATAGCACATACCCTCCCCAATGTCTATCACCCAGCCACCCCATCCCTCCCACCCCCAACCACTCCAGTAACACTCAGTTTGTTTCCTGAGATTAAGAATTCCTCATATCAGTGAGGTCATGTGATACATGTCTTTCTCTGATTGACTTATTTCACTCAGCATAACACCCTCCAGTTCCATCCACGTCATTGCAAATGGCAAGATCTCATTCCTTTTGATGGCTGCATAATATTCCATTGTGTATATATACCACCTCTTCTTTATCCATTCATCTGTCGATGGGCATCTTGGCTCTTTCCACAGTTTGGCTATTGTGGACATTGCTGCTATAAACATTGGGGTACACGCACCCCTTCGGGTCCCTACATTTGTATCTTTGTGGTAAATACCCAGTAGTGTAATTGCTGGATCAAACGGTAGCTCTAATTTCAACTGTTTGAGGAACCTCCATACTGTTTTCCAGAGTGGTTGCACCAGCTTGCATTCCCACCAACAGTGTAGGAGGGTTCCCCTTTCTCCACATCCCCGCCAACATCTGTCGTTCCCTGACTTGTTAATTTTAGCCATTCTGACGGGTGTGAGGTGGTATCTCATTGAAGTTTTTATTTGGATTTCCCTGATGCTGAGCGATGTTGAGCACTTTTTCATGTGCCTGTTGGCCATTTGGATGTCTTCTTTGGAGAAATGTCTGTTCACGTCTTCTGCCCATTTCTTGATTGGATTATTTGTTCTTTGGGTGTTGAATTGGATAAGTTCTTTATAGATTTTGGATACTAACCCTTTATCTGATATGTCGTTTGCAAATATTTTCTCCCATTCTGTCGGTTGTCTTTTGGTTTTGTGGACTGTTTCTTTTGCTGTGCAAAAGCTTTTGATCTTGATGAAATCCCAATAGTTCATTTTTGCCCTGGCTACCCTTGCCTTTGGCGAAGTTTCTAGGAAGAAGTTGCTGCAGCTAAGGTTGAAAAGTTTGCTACCTGTGTTCTCCTTTAGGATTTGGATGGACTCCTGTCTCACGTTTAGGTCTTTCAACCATTTGGAGTCTATTTTTGTGTGTGGTGTAAGGAAATGGTCCAGTTTCATTCTTCTGCATGTGGCTGTCCAATTTTCCCAACACCATTTGTTGAAGAGACTGTCTTTTTGCCATTGGACATTCTTTCCTGCTTTGTCAAAGATAAGTTGACCATAGAGTTGAGGGTCCATTTCTGGGCTCTCGACTCTGTTCCATTGATCTATGTGTCTGTTCTTGTGCCAGTACCATACTGTCTTGATGATGACAGCTTTGTAATAGAGCTGGAAGTCCGGAATTGTGATGCCGCCAGCTTTGCTTTTCTTTTTCAGTATTCCTCTGGCTATTCTGGGTCTCTTCTGGTTCCATACAAATTTTAGGATTATTTGTTCCATTTCTTTGAAAAAAGTGGATGGTATTTTGATGGGGATTGCATTGAATGTGTAGATTGCTCTAGGTAGCATTGACATCTTCACAATGTTGATTCTCCCAATCCATGAGCATGGAACGTTTTTCCATTTCTTTGTGTCTTCTTCAATTTCTTTCATGAGTATTTTATAGTTTTCTGAGTACAGATCCTTTGCCTCTTTGGTTAGATTTATTCCTAGGTATCTAATGGTTTTGGGTGCAATTGTAAATGGGATAGATTCCTTGATTTGTCTCTCTTCTGTCTTGTTGTTGGTGTATAGGAATGCCACTGATTTCTGTGCATTGATTTTATAGCCTGCTACTTGACTGAATTCCTGTATGAGTTCTAGCAGTTTTGGGGTGGAGTCTTTTGGGTTTTCCACATAAAGTATCATATCATCTGCAAAGAGTGAGAGTTTGACTTCCTCTTTGCCGATTTGGATGCCTTTGATTTCTTTTTGTTGTCTGATGGCTGTGGCTAGGACTTCTAATACTATGTTGAATAGCAGTGGTGAGAGTGGACATCCCTGCCGCGTTCCTGACCTTAGGGGAAAAGCTCTCAGCCTTTCCCCATTGAGAATGATATTCGCTGTAGGTTTTTCATAGATGGCTTTTATGATATTGAGGTATGTACCCTCTATCCCTATACTCTGAAGAGTTTTGATCAAGAAAGGATGTTGTACTTTGTCAAATGCTTTTTCTGCATCTATTGAGAGGATCATATGATTCTTGCTCTTTCTTTTGTTAATGTATTGTATCACGTTGATTGATTTGCGGATGTTGAACCAGCCTTGCAGCCCAGGGATAAATCCCACTTGGTCATGGTGAATAATCCTTTTAATGTACTGTTGGATCCTATTGGCTAGTATTTTGGTGAGAATTTTTGCATCCATGTTCATCAAGGATATTGGTCTGTAATTCTCTTTTTTGATGGGGTCTTTGTCTGGTTTTGGGATCAAGGTAATGCTGGCCTCCTAAAATGAGTTTGGAAGTTTCCCTTCCATTTCTATTTTTTGGAACAGTTTCAGGAGAATAGGTATTAATTCTTCTTGAAATGTCTGATAGAATTCCCCTGGGCAGCCATCTGGCCCTGGGCTTTTGTTTCTTGGGAGATTTTTGATGACTGTTTCAATTTCCTTAGTGGTTATAGGTCTGTTCAGGTTTTCTATTTCTTCCTGTTTCAATTTTGGTAGTTGATACATCTCTAGGAATGCACCCATTTCTTCCAGGTTATCTAATTTGCTGGCATAGAGTTGCTCATAATATGTTCTTATAATTGTTTGTATTTCTTTGGTGTTGGTTGTGATCTCTCCTCTTTCATTCATGATTTTGTTGATTTGGGTCCTTTCTCTTTTCTTTTGGATAAGTCTGGCCAGGGGTTTATCAATCTTGTTAATTCTTTCAAAGAACCAGCTCCTAGTTTCGTTGATCTGTTCTACTGTTCTTTTGGTTTCTACTTCATTGATTTCTGCTCTGATCTTTATGATTTCTCTTCTCCTGCTGGGTTTAGGCTTTATTTGCTGTTCTTTCTCCAGCTCCTTTAGGTGTAGGGTTAGGTTGTGTATTTGAGACCTTTCTTGTTTCTTGAGAAAGGCTTGTATTGCTATATACTTTCCTCTCAGGACTGCCTTTGCTGTATCCCAAAGATTTTGAACAGTTGTGTTTTCATTTTCATTGGTTTCCATGAATTTTTTTAATTCTTCTTTAATTTCTTGGTTGACCCATTCATTCATTAGTAGGATGCTCTTTAGCCTCCATGGATTTGAGTTCTTTCCGACTTTCCTCTTGTGGTTGAGTTCTAGTTTCAAAGCATTGTGGTTCTGAAAATATGCAGGGAATGATCCCAATCTTTTGGTACCGATTGAGACCTGATTTGTGACCTAGGATGTGATCAATTCTGGAGAATGTTCCATGGGCACTAGAGAAGAATGTGTATTCCGTTGCTTTGGGATGGAATGTTCTGAATATGTCTGTGAAGTCCATTTGGTCCAGTGTGTCATTTAAAGTCTTTATTTCCTTGTTGATCTTTTGCTTTGATGATCTGTCCATTTCAGTCAGGGGGGTGTTAAAGTCCCCCACTATTATTGTGGAGGTATCTCTTTTTAATCAGATGCTTGAGAACAGAAGAGAGTAGGAGCTTCCATGGATGGGCTCTATTTAAAGATATCACCATTATATTTGCATTTTATAATTGTTTCTTCAAAGGGTGTTGTGAGCTGAATCATAGCAGAGCCATCTCTCCTTCCCACCCTCATCTCTATCTTTATTGTGTGGAGTTGAAGAATTTTAACTAACTTTATTTCCATCCTCCAAAGGGATGGTTGGATTCCTGCAACCACAGCATATTTCCCTAGCTATAATGCCAAATCATTGCATTCCCTCAAGATCCTGGGTTCCAGTGAGTCTGGGGAAGCTCTGCAGAAAGACTTTTTAGGAAGCAGAGGATAGATGGCTCAGGGATACTGATTCCCCACAACTTCCTCTGCCCCACCTCCTCCAATTAAAAAAAAAAAAAGGATTGGTAAAACACTGTCCAGAATTTTTAAAATCCCAGAAGGATTCTAAGTTTTCACTATTACAGCACACACATTTATACACAAAGATATTTGAAGGTTTTCTGATTTCAATTAAGATTTTTATCTTCTCTGAGTGATGGTTTCTCCTTTTTTTCCCTCCAGAAATCCCTTTGGCTGATTTATTTTAAAAGAGCATTAGCTAGGGATAACTAAGCTCACTTGTATTGAGTCTACTTTCCCTCCAGGTCTCTTTGTCTTAAATTCTGAGGTCTCTTTTCCTATCCTGCTAAAGGTTAGCAGCTCAAAATCAAGGACATGAGTCATTGTTACTCTTCATGTAAAAGATAAGCTCTGTGCCTTTTATGGCAAAAAGAAGTGTAAAAGATTCTAGAAATAAGGTAGAAGTCAGAAAGATCATTTGGTGCTGTGAAAAGTCCTTTACTATCTAAATCAGAAGACCAACGTGAAATTGCTATTATGCCTATTAGTACCTGGATTTCATTGGTCAAATTACCAAACCTCTGAGCCTCAATTTCCTTATCTGTTAAATGGGGGTAAGGATACCTGCCCTGTCATCTGACAGTCATTGGGAAGTTCTAGTGAATGCATAAATATCAGGTCTCTGTGAAGCATCATGTGCATAAATGTTTGTCTTATACTTCCCTTAGCCATATTTGAACATGGTAGCCCATTAAATGTTCTGAAACAAATTATGGGTACTTCTTGGTGTGGGATATCCTCCTGGACCTGCAAAACTCAGTGGAATGTGAACCATGTAATGGTCTTTTAAAAACTTTCTTCAGTACAAACTGGAGAACAGTGAAAAGCTTTTGATTGAGGGGACTAATGATACAACCCAAATAATACATTCAGCTTCCTAACAGAGAATATTTCCAAAGCAAAATGCTACTTAGATTCATAGGTTCCTACAACAGGTTATGCAAGGGTAATGTATTGAAATTCATCATTTAAAAGAGACATATCGTTCATGATTTATGATAAGAACCCAGGTAACTACTATTAATAGGTATGAAATTCAAATCTCACTGATTAATGTTTTAAAATGTTATCTTTCCACATTCTTTTTAGGAAACTGCCCCTATATGTTTGACCTACTGTACTTACTATGCCAAGCACACCTGTGAATATCTAATATACTAATTGACCCTACTCTGGTCCCAGGTTTCAAATACTCTTCATACAAGACTGCATCTAGATATGGAGTATATATTTAAAATGTGTGTGGGGAGGTATAAGAGAAAGAGAGAAAGAGTGTGCAACTCATACATAATATGTACATACTAACTACACACATGAGTATTTCAAAATCAGTCAGTCTGATTCTAATTATTTTTAATTTATGATATTCATGGTCTTTAGAAAGAGTTCTCTTTTCTTGCTTTTCCCACTGAAGAGCCTCTGGCATCTCAGTCCCACACATCCAAGCCTCATATGGGGAATTTAATTCCAGATTACTAATTTCAGCTCACGCTAACAATGTTTTTTGATCAGTCAGTGCCTTAAAGCATCTTAGAATTAAAAGAGGTCAGTTTTTGTCTCTCTGGACTTTTACTATTAAACTCTCCTTTGTGCTCAATCTCTCATAATATCACTATCACAGAATATTTGCCCATCGCTGGTATTACATCCCCTCTACCACACACACACACACACACACACACACACACAGTGGAAACTGAGCTCCAGAATGGTTCATGGACTCACCTGAAGTCACACATACCATTGCTGACTTAGGATGCAAATGTCTAAGCCCTCTAAAATCTCAGCTGCTTTCTTCACATTAAATGATTTTGATTTCCGACTTCTAACACTTATTTCAGGAGAGCAAAATGCATGGCTTCGCTTCTCTAGCCAGTGGATTCAAATACTGAGAACATATTTTACATTCTAACTGGAAAGCCTATCAACATGATACTCTTTCTGGATGAAGAATTTAAAATTGGTCTCCCTCTTCATTCTCCCCAATTGTTCACTGAAATTGAGAGGGATGATTTTAGGAGGGTTCTGATGGTTTCTGAAGACCACTTTTTTAAAACTGAGCTATAAGTTTCAAAAATATATTGCTAAGATCTTAAATTTGATGGGTTTTGACTATTGAATGTACCTGTGTAATGGCTACCCAAATCGAAATATAGAGCATTTCCACCTTCCCAGAAGGTTTCCTCCTGACCCTTTCCATTTTTCTCCATCCTGTACCCCAAAGAGTTAATTGCCTCCTGATAGCATATGTTCTTTGGTGTCTCATTTATTTTGCCTATGCAGAGCATATTTTTGAGATTGGTCCACAGTGTTGTATTTATCAGTAGTTTCTTCATTTTGTTGCTAAGGAATATTCCATTCTTGTGATATGCTACAATGTGCTTACTCAAATACCTCTTGATGGCTATTTTCTTTTTTTTTTTTTTAATTAGTTTCAGAGGTAGAATTTAGTGATTCATCAGTTACATGTAATACCCAGTGCTCATTACATCAGGTGCCTTTCCCAGTGCCCATCACCCAGTTACCCCACCCCTTGCCCCCTCCCCTCCAGCAATTCTGTTTGTTTCCCAGAGTTCAGTATCTCTAATGGTTTGCCTCCCTCTAAATTTTCTTGATGGTTATTTTTAATTTGAGCCTATTATGAGCAGAGCTACTTTCAACTGTCTTGCAGAAGTCTTGTGTGGATATATGTTTTCGTTTCTCTTGAGTACATACCTAGGATTGGAATTGTTGGGGTATAGGCTATATGGATACTTAACTTCATAAAAGAATTACCCAAGAGTTTTCCAAGTGATTTCTACAAACAGTGTGTGAGAATTTGGGTTGTGTCACTTCCTCTACTGCATTTGATATTATCAGTCTTTCTATAAAAGTTAACCATTCCAGAATATATTAAATGGTTTTTTATTATGCTTTCAGGTAGCATTTCCCTGAGGACTAATGTAATGTCTTATCATAAGCTTATTGTCAGTTCATACATTTTCTTTGTGACTTATCTGTAGTCATAAGCTTTTGGCCTGTTTTGAAAATTGCGTTTTGTTGTCTTTGTTTTTGTTGTTATGATTTCTAGGTATTCTTTATATATTTTGGGTACAATTTCCTTGTCCAATTTTATACATTGTAAACTTTTTCTTATGGTCTGTTACTCGCCAACTTATTTTCTTAATGGTACTTTATTATGAATGCACATTTTTAATTTTGATGAAGTCTTACCAATTATATTTTATTACGATCAATGATTTCTGTATTCTGTTTAAGAAAATTTTGCCTAACCCAAACTTGTGAAGATTTTTGTCCTATATTTTCTTCTAGAAGTTTTATGGTTTTAACTTTTAGTTCTAGGACTCTGCTATCTCAAATAAATTTTTGGGCCTGGAGTGAGTTTGAGGTCAAGAATTATATTGTTTATTTGGGCATCTATTTGTTTTAGCACATCTGTTGAGAAGAATATCCTTGCTTCATTTATTTAACTTGGCACATGAATAACTCTTTTTTTTTTTAAAGATTTTTGTTTATTTATTTGACAAAGAAAGACAAAGCGAGAGAAGGAACACAAGCAGGGGGAATGGGAGAGGGAGAAGCAGCCTTCCTGCTGAACAGAGGAGCCCGATGCAGGGCTCGATCCCAGGACCCTGGGATCATGACCTGAGCCGAAGGCAGACACTTAATGACTGAGCCACCCAGGCGCCCCTGAATAGCTCTTTTTTAGCAATGGGAAATGATATTTCCCAGTGTTCCATGCATTTTCAGAGGCATGTGGATGACTTCATCCATACGTCAAATATTACAGATCATATCAATGGTGATATGCATATGCCTTTGCATATGCAATTTTGTCTGCCAAAATATTATTTTTTTTCTTACTACTACCCAAAACACAGCTTAATAGTCTCAAGAAAACTTCCTTGAATTTTTCCATATGGTACAGCTACCTCTTGGGTTCTTGTTTAGCACTGTGAATTTCTCTTTCAAAATGCTTATCTTACTGCATGCTGATTTTCTCTTTATTTGACTGTCTCCACAATAAGAGTGATTTACTTGAAGACAGGCTTGACTTTTTATCTCTGTATTCTTAGTGCTTAGCACTGTGACAGGGAAAAAAGGTAGCTACTCAATTCATGGTTTTAATCAAATTTGCTCTGGATATTCCACAGAAGCCATGGAACATCATAGGTTTTGCAGTGAGATCATTTTGATTTCTAATCTCATTTCTGCCACTCACTAGCAATTTAAATTGGAGCAAGTTATTTAATTGCTAAATCTTGGTTTATTCTATAACTAGCAGATATTTAGCACTACTTTTAGGATATTTATAATAAAAAAAGAAATAGTGTCTGGTACATAGTAGCTACTAAATAAATGATAACTAACATATTCTTTTGGTATGAAAAAGGCAAATGAAAGGCTTATATATGAGCTCTGCTAATTACCTACTCTGATATTCAGGGCCTTTTGACTTAAGAATTAGGTAGGAAATGCTCTGGTATTTTCTGTCCATAATCACAGACTCACAATTTAGACACAGTATCCAAGGTATGGTTTCAAAATGGAACCTGCTCTATGATCTATTCAGTAGCTATCAAATCACACCCAAAATATCGAAAACCAGCAGAAATCAAGTCTTGGGATAATGATATCACATCATTATGGAATTTCACCAAGGCAAAATGTATTCCACACTACAAAGCTGTAATTCTATATGGACCTCCTGGGGACATCATACATACATAGAAGAGTCACACACTTCCCTGGAACCCCAGAGATAGGGCTGTGGCCACCCCCCCGTCACATAACTTCCAGGGAAAACATGTGAGCTCTTAGGCAGGCAGGCCAGAAAACCATATTCCCAGGTTGACTCCCAAGAACTTCTCCCCATCACCCTCTCCCCAGGTTATCCTATTCGTTTTGCATCTGTCCCACTTGGAGGCACTTGAGAAGCTTAAGAACTGCAGTATTTACCCTCTGAAATGCTTTTAAGTAGCATTTTAAATACACTATTTCCCCACATTGCAAGCACTTATGGCGCCCGTTCAGCATGGAGCATATAAATCACCTCCTCGCTCATTGGCTTTCATGTGTGCTGAATGCTGTTCTAAATTGACCTGATACCTATTAATCCTGAAGTGGACTTTTAAGATCTGAAGAACATTTAATCAATGGGGCATTAGATTGAATAAATCATAGCCGAGATGACTTCCTTAAATTGATACCATCTTTAATGAGCATTGCACTTGATTTAATAATCTATTTATTAAATACATAAAAAAATGGTAAATTGAACATTTGCCTCAGAGCAAGCAATTAGTGCTGTTTTCATTCCATATTTATTTTTCCGAGTTGAGACAATATTTGTTAAGTCTTAAGCATATTGAATAAATCTTGGAATCATGTTTTTTTCATTAAGACTCTAAGTATTAAATCTTAGTGTTGGTTACACTCAGCTCCTTGTTAAATTATAGAAAGTGTTAACAAGCATGAAGGAAGATTTACTAATTCTACAATAACTAGTATTGAATCTCTGGTGAGTTTACAAAATCTGCATAATATTTAATAAATCTGGGTTAAGATTGGTTAAATCTTTTTAACCTCTATTAAATCCAATGAAGAATGTGTTAAAGAGGCCCTGTTGTATTGAATCAAACTTTAAAAAATATCATATTTTTTCCCCAAATCTCATTAAACTGACATATGTGGTTTTTGGATTTCCTTTTGAATTATTGCTGGTTATTACTTACACATTTATCTGTAAAAAGTAGCTTTCTTGTTCCTAAAACCCTTCTCCTCTGAGCTGATCCAACTCCTGAAAACCTTCCACAAGCTTGGGAAATTGCAGTGCATTCTTCCAGTTGGTCCTTAGACAAATCTGAATGTTCCCAATCTGCACTTCTGCCCCTTGTTTCCAAATCTTTGATGAAAATGAACAATTCATTCCCTTCAGATGTATAAATCTCTTACTCCAGTACATCAAGATAAAGGTCGTTGACTACATTAATAATGATTCCTTACTTGTGTTACTAATAACATCTTACATTTTTAACCCTGAAACTATTTTAAAAATCTAGTTTACTCTTCTCTATGGATGCCAGGCCAGATACTCATCTTATATAACTCAATGGGATCATTTACCCACTCGTTTCTGGGAGAAGAAGCCAGCCTGCAATGACAGTTTATTTTCCATATTTCATTTTGCCTGGTAATGAAACCAGGCTAGCCAATTCTAATCAATCAATGAATATTTATTAAGCTCCTACTAAGTGTTCACATTTTTTCCTCTGTGAAAGGGTCTGTTTTCCAAGCACTACAATCTGATTAGGAAATCTCATTCAATTCAACAAATATTTCTTGAGTGCCTATTGAGCATGGCATAATATCAGGAAAGTGATACAAAGATTAAAAAAAGTATGATGACTTCCCTCTGAAATGCTGCTATCTACTTATGTGGGGCAGAGAGGGGAAAAGAGACATGTTAGTAAAATGGTGAGTATTTTCATGAAAATGTAGGGAGCATGAGGAACACAGGAAAATATGCTATAGTCAGATTTTATTTATTTTTTTTCCAGCTTTATTGAGGTATAACTGAGATTTCAAATTGTGATATATTTATTTTTTTTAAAGATTTTTATTTATTTATTTATTTGAGAGAGAGAGAACCAGGGAGAGAGAGCACAAACAGGAGGGGATGGAGCAGAGGAAGAAGAAGGCTTCTCTCTGAGCAAGGAGCCTGAGGCGGGGCTCAATCCCAGGATCTCAAGATCATGACCTGAGCCAAAGGCATATGCTTAACCAACTGAGTCCAGCCAGCCCCAAATTGTGATATATTTAAAATGTACAAAATGATGATCTGACATAAATACACATTGTAAAAGAATTCCCCCATGGAGTTAATTAATGCATCCATCACCTCACTTTATTATTACTATTATTATTATTATTATTGGTGAGAACATTTAAATTCTATTCTCTTAGCAACTATACTAAAACACTAAATAATAATTATTATTATGCTAAAATTATAATGTTAATTATACAAAATAGTTTTATCAGCTATAGTCTCCATGTTATATATTAGATCTTCAGAACTTACTCGTCTCATAACTGACAGTTTGTACTCTTAGTAACCTTGCCTATTTTTCCCAACTTCCAGCCCTTGGCAATCAGTTTTCTACTCTGTTTCTATGAGTTTGACTTTTTTTCCCCCATGACTAAGTGATTCCATGTGGTATTTGCCTTTTCCTGCCTGGCATATTTCACTTAGCATAATGCTCTCCTGATTCATCCATGCTTTCCCAAATACAAAATGACCTTCTTTTTTTTTTAAGGCTGAATAATATTCCATTGTATACATATACCACCATTCTTTTTATCTATTTATCCATTGATGGACACTGAGTTTGTTTCATTCCCTTGGCTATTGTAAATGCTGATATGAACATGATGGTGTTACATGTATCTCAAAGAGATGATTTCATTTCCTTTGGTTTTATACCCCAAAGTGGGATTGCTGGATCATATGGTACTTCTATTTTTAATTTCTTGAGGAACATCCATATTGCTTTCCATAGTGGCTGTCCCAGTTTACATTCCTATCAACAGTGCACAGGGGCTCAGTGTTGAAGAGGGAAGATTTCTCCACACCCTCATCAGCATTTGCTATCTCTTGTCTTTTTGATAATTGATATCCTAACAGATGCAACATAACATCTCATTGTGGTTTGATTTCCCTGATTATTAGAAATGCTGTGTACATTTATAAGCACTTGTTTGGTCATAAGTATGTCTTTTTTGGAAAAATTGTTATTTAGGTCCTTTGTAAGTTTTTAGTTGGGTTATTTCTTTATTTTTATTGTCATTAAGTTGCATGAGTCCCTTGTATATCTTGGATGTTAGCCTTTTATTGGATACATGGTTTGCAAGTATTTTCTCCCATTCCATAGATTATCCTTTCATTTTGTTGATGGTTTCCTTTGCCATACAGAAGCCTTTTAGTCTATGGAGTCCCACTTGTTTATTTTTGTTTTGTTACAAAGCTTTTGCTTTTGGTGTCATATCCAAAAATATCATTGTCAAAACTAATGTTAAATAGCCTACCTCCTCTGTTTTCTTCTAGGACTTCTATGTTTTCAGGTCTTATGTTCAAACCTTTAGTACATTTTGAGTTGAATTGTGTAAATGATGTTTCATTCTTTTGCATGTGGTTGTCCAGTTTTCTCAATATCATTTATTGAAGAGACTGTCCTTTCCCCATGTGCATTCTTGGCTTCTTTGCCCTAAGTTAATTGACCATACATGTATGGATTTATTTCTGGGCTCTCTTTTGTTCCATTGATTTATGTGTCTGTTTTTATGCCAATATCATATTGTTTTGATCACTATCACTATAGACTTTGTAATGCAGTTTGAAATCAGAAAGTGTGAGTCCTCTGGCTTTGTTCTTCTTTCTCAGTATGGCTTTGGCTGCTTGGGATCTTTTGTGGTTTCACACAAATTTTAGGATTACTTTTTCTATTTCAGTGAGAAATGACATTGGAATTTTGATAAGGATTGCATTGAATCTATAGATCACTTTGGGTAGTATGGACATTTTAACAATATTATTAATTCTTCCAATCCATGAACATGGAATACCTTTCCATTATTTGTGTCCTCTTCACTTTCTTTTGGCAACTTATGATAGTCTTCTTTGTACAAACTTTTCATCTTCTTGGTTAAATTTATTTCTAACTTTTATATTCCTTTGATGTGACCATAAATGAGTTGTTGTCTTAATTTCTCTCTTTTTTTTAAGATTTTATTTATTTATTTGAGAGAGAGAGAGAATGAGAGATAGAGAGCACGAGAGGGAAGAGGGTCAGAGGGAGAAGCAGACTCTCTGCTGAGCAGGGAGCCCGACACGGGACTCGATCCCGGGACTCCAGGATCATGACCTGAGCTGAAGGCAATCGCTTAACCAACTGAGCCACCCGGGTGCCCTAATTTCTCTTTTTGATAGCTCCTTATTGGTATATAGAAGTGCAACTAATTGTTGTATATTGAGTTTGTATCCTGAAACTTTATTGAATTTATTTATTAGTTCTAACAGTTTTTCGGCAGAGTTTTTAAGGTTTTCCATATAATATATTAAGTTGTCTATAAATAGAGACCCATTTACTACTTCCTTTCTGATCTGGATACCTTTTATTTCTTTTTTCCCCCTTAATTTCTATTCTAGTACTATGCTGAATAAAAGTGGTTAGAGTGGGCATACTTGTCCTGTTCTTGATCTTAGAGGAAAAGCTTTCAGCTTGTCACTGATAAGTATGCTGTTGCCTGTGGACTTGTCATGTATAGCCTTTTTTATGTTGAGGTACATTCTTTCTATAGCCAGTTAGTTAGGAGTTTTTAATCATGAATGGATGTTAAATTTTTCCAAATGCTTTTTCTGCATGAATTAAGATGATCATATGATTTTGTCCTTCATTTTATTAATGTGCTGTATCACATTTATTGATTTGTCCATGTCAAACCATTCTTGCATCCCTGGAATAAATCCCACTTGATCATGATGTATGATTCTTTTAATGTATTGCTGAATTCAGTTTGATAGTATTTGGTGAGGATTTATCATCTAGGTTCATCAGGAATATTGGCCTGTAATTTTATTTTCTTTGAAGTGTCTGAGATCAGACATTATATGACATTAAATGCCATGAGAAGAGAAACGCGAATGTGCATATAGAGATATCGATAACAATTCGGAAGAAAAGGGGCAATAATAAAAGATAATTCTAGTATGATTGAGTGTGAGTGAGGCTGAAGAAGATGGTGTTATTAACAGATATGAACAGCACTGAGGGAGGGGACATCTTGAAAGGGAAAAAAGAGCTCAAGTATTTAACAAACTAAGTTGGAGATACCAGCTAGAAACCTACATGCAAAGACCCGACAGCAGTTGAAATTTAGGAGTGGGGCGATAGGAAACAAGGGAGCCAGGAAGAGACATATTTGGAAGTCATCTGCTCAGATAACATAGCCAAATCTATGAGGTTGTAAAAGGTGTGAGCAAAGAAAGACAATAGTGGACAAGATGTGTGTCTAGAATTTTAAGATGACCACCTGAACAGAGTAAAAGGATATATTTATAAGTAATACAAAATAATGGTGGATTGTAATAAAGTTGGTAATTAGGAATTTGAAATTAAAATATATACATTTACACTAAAAATACATTACATTTTTTTTGAATTTGTACATTTTATTTTTATACAAGGTACACATGGATATACTTATCTAGTAAAATTTTCAAACAAAATAGAACTATGTAGGATAAAAAGGAAAAGGCTTTCTCTTCCTTTCCTTGCAGCTCATCCCAATGATAACAGCTTGGGATGTATCCTTCTATAAAAATGCCTTAGGATATTTATAACTTTTTATTTTGAAATAAATAAGACAATAACTTGTTAAAACAGGACAGTGAGTTCCCACATACCCTTCACCTAGCTTCTCTCAGTAATAACATCTTGCATAGCCCCAGCACAATATCAAAACTAAGAGATTGATATTGATAAAACAAACTATTAATTAAATCACAGAAAATTTGCAGATTTTACCAGCTTTTACATAAACTTTTAAAAATAATGCATATGTATATATGTGTGTGTGTGTGTGTGTGTGTGTGTGTGAAATGTATAGATTTTTAAATGCCTTCAATAAACAAAATTAGATGGAAAAACACTTTCACAACCAATAGTTGTGAACATTTGAGGGTAGATTTCTGGGCTTGCTCATGAACACATGGACATTTACTATGTCCTAGCAGAAGTGGGCTATCAGGGTGAATAGGTTGCATATGGAAGATCTATCTGATAAGCAGCACACAAGGTGGACTGTAACCAAGAGAAAATCATGTCAGATTATGGCAGGAGGTCCCTCCAGGAGGACTGTGGTGCCAGTTGAAAGGATAAAGACTGGCATCAGGATATGGCAAGTAAAAAGGAGAGGGACCAAGTGACCTGACTGACAACAGTTCAGAAGAGCAATGAGACTGGGGGGTAAGGGGGGATGACATTGGTAATGACTGGAAGAAGAAGAAACTGAAGGTGTAGAAGAAAAAAAGAGACCAACTGGTTGATAGAACAGGAGTGTTTGTTGTGTGCCCCAGCCCTGAGAATGCTGAATAGGGTGTTAAAAATGTGAGAACAGAGCAATGAATTCAAATCATTCTGCTGTGATCTGACAGTTGATGCTCAGTCTGTATCAAGTAGAGGTATCTAACTTGAGGAGTTGGGATTTAACTAACATGTGTGAAGTTGGGATTTAACTAACACATGTGAAGTGCTAAGAATAGTACCTAATTCATAGAGAGTGGCCACAGATTTTAACCATTATCATTATCATCCTCATCATCAGAAGAGAAGCTGAACCACACATATCCTATGAATCTAGCTGAAGATTCAAATACCTCTCAGCATGCATTACATATTTTTTCCTTTAGCTTTTTATACTGATGAAAATTAAATTAATAAAGGAAGTATTCAGGTTATAGTATATATCTGGAATCTAGGTGGAAGCAGCTGGTGGGAGCCACCCAAGGAGTGGAAGGATGGTGCCATTGACCATGCAAGGGAGTTCAGAAGGTTTAATTTTGGTGAGTAAATGCTGTGCTCTGTTTTAAGGCTGTGGTGACAGTAAGATATTCCTGCTGAATGTGTCCAATAGACAACTAAAGGCAGGAAACAGAAGCTTGGTGATTAATGAGGATTTTCTTTGATTGAAGATGGGGCTGAATATGTAAATGTAGGCATCATTAGCATAGACGTGATATTTAAAGCTATGAGAATAAATGGGTTCTCCCAGGATGAGAGTTTAAGAGGAACAAAAGGCAGAAAGAAGACTGGATTCCTGGAAGACCCACTGCGGAGGGCAAGGCTAGAGGGGAAGAGAGCCAGTGATGGAAAGAAAGAAGAGATGCAGGGATGAAGGTCAGAGAACATCAGTAAAAAACATAGCCAAGGTCAAGCAAGAGCATGAGCTATGTCTTTGCAGCTGAGCAATGAAAGAGGGTAGAGACGAAGAGTGTGTGACTGATCAAGTAATAAATACAAAGAGCCATTGGAGAATTTTTTTTTTTTTTTTGGATGTAGTGTTCCATGATTCATTGTTTGTACATAACACCCAGTGCTCCATGCAGAACGTGCCCTCTTTAATACCCATCACCAGGCTAACCCATCCCCCCACCCCCTCCCCTCTAGAAGCCTCAGTTTGTTTTGCAGAGTCCATCGTCTCTCATAGTTGGTCTTCACCTCTGATTTCCCCCCTTCATTCTTCCCCTCCTGCTATCTTCTTCTTTTTTTTTCTTAACATACATTGCTTTATTTGTTTCAGAAGTACAGATCTGTGATTCAACAGTCTTGCACAATTCACAGCACTCACCATAGCACATGCCTTCCCCAATGTCTATCACCCAGCCACCCATCCCTCCCACCCCCCACGACTCCAGCAACCCTTAGTTTGTTTCCTGAGATTAAGAATTCCTCATATCAGTGAGGTCATATGATACATGTCTTTCTCTGATTGACTTATTTCACTCAGCATAACACCCTCCAGTTCCATCCACATCGTTGCAAATGGCAAGATCTCATTCCTTTTGAGAGCCATTGGAGAATTTTAAGGAATTGTCATGAAAGACTCACTCTTGTGTGTATAAAAGATGTTGTTCTATTTAGTTTTATTTATATTTTATATACACTTCAGTGGAAATACAGTGTTTTATAAGAGAAAGGGAGTCCGATTCAAACCCAGGGCTGTCACTTATTGGCTATGAAGTCCTCGGGAAAGTAGTTTAAGCTCCCTGAGCCTGTTTTATCATCAGTAAGATAAGAATATTCATACCTGCTTCATACAGTTAGTTTGAGAATTAAAATAATCCACATAAAACACTAGATTATTTCTGACATATATAAAAACTGACTTATATATAGCTATATGGATATAAATTTATGTACATATATAACAACAAAATACAAATCATCATTTTAACCAAGGCTGTTTAAAATAAGCAAGTTTTTGAAGTACTTAGGGGTGTGGGGTATTATCAGCAAGGAGTCTTTGAGGGATAATAATACCTCTTAATCTGCTGTGAAAATTAAATAAGATAGAGTATACAAAGTGTGAAGCAAGAATACTTAGTACATTGTGGTTAGACAGCAAATGACCATTTCTTTCTTTTTAATTACATAAATGTATCTGTTCATTAAATGTAAAATATAGAAGATGGGGAGAAGATGGCCTCTTGCATACAAAATACTCTTAAAATATCTCCTAATAGTTATAGCTTCCTGTTTATAGAAGTCTTTGCCATTGATTGATAAAGAATCACATTTTACTCTCTGTTCCAGCTGCCTACTGTTGCATAGCAAATGACCCGAAAATTTAGGGACTGAAAACGACAACAGCCTTACTTTGCTCACAAATCTGAATTGAGTCGGGGTCAGCAGGGACAGCTCAACTTTCCCCAGTAGCAGCTGGCAGCAGGGGGGAGGGGGGGAGGCCTTCATGATAGACTCAGTCTGTGCTACTATATGTGCACGTGTAGATAGATGGATGGATGATAGATACATGCATGCATATGTACATATGAAATCATATGTACATATATGCACACATACATATATACATACATAATTTTGCCAAAATAATTTATGAGGAAGAACATGTTACCTAACACTTGGGCCTCAAATCTCACTACACCTCCAAAACCAATCATAGTGTCCAATCTAGTGAGCCCCTTGCCATGATCTGTCCTGTTTGCTTTACTTTCCATCTGCTGTACCTGGAATATTCTTAAATTTTGTTCAATCACGGTTTTCTGCAGAGCCTGCATTGCCTTCTTACATCATATCCCCACCAGTCCTCCAGGGCAGATCAGCTCTATTGATTAGATAGTGTCTTTACCCCTATCTTGAAGATGTTTGAGTATAAGACTATATAAAGAAGTTCTATTGATAACAGACTATATGAGAATATGGAGTCAGCAGGTTGGGCATGAAGGCTGAATATATATCACATTCCTCATGGGAGGCAGTTTGACATAGCAGGGAGAATGCAGTCTTAGCAACCAGAAGACCTGATTTAACCCACAGCATTGTCACTTACTGGCTTTGCTTCCTAAGCAAATTGCTTAATCCTTTTGAACCCCTTTCCCTTCTTATGCCGTTTTATCCCAGCCACCTTGATCCTGCAAAGTCCTCTCTCCTCTGTAGCTGGCAGGATGCTTCTGGCACATCCTGCCCTCTTCAGCCACCAAGAAAGGGAGGGGGTAGGTTGTGAACTCGAAAATACTCACAATGCTAATAATGTTTATAGACATATGCACAGATATATATAGGGAGATCATCTAGGATAAGTTGTGATTCATTATTTTAATATTTTCTGATTGTTGAATTAACCTGCCAGCTTACTCAAATCCAAGTTTATTTCTTCAGGATAAAATGGAGCCAAGATTTTGTCGATGTAGCTCACGCTCAGTTGAAACTGAATAGTTGGGGTATCATATAGTGCCATAGACATAGTGAAATCTCAGGTGAGAACAGCTCAAGAACATAAATCCACTGAGGATTCTGATATTTCAAGTTCTTAAAAGTGCAATGTTTCAGAATTCTGCCCACATTCTTACCACCTATCAGACAGGAGGAGATGGGGTTTTCAGGAGAAACTTATTGGATCCTCCCTCTTAAACCCTCCCTCAAACTCATGATGGAAACTAGGTGGGAGAGGCAGGGACTCTGCATGCCTTTGAGCAAGTTCTCCCTTACCTAGAGCTCCTGGAAAAGGAGGTGGGGAAGCAACCCAGCTTTCAATTCCCTCATGGTGTACCTTGGTCCAGGGCTGTGTCTCCTAGAGAAAAGAAGACCTTAAAACTGCTGTGCATAAGGGGCTCCTGGGTGGCTCAGTCGGTTAAGCATCTGATTCTAGATTTCACCTTAGGTCATGATTCAGGGTCGTGAGATTCAGGTCCAGGTGGGGCTCCCTGCTGGGCATGGAACCTGCTTGAGATTCTCTCTCTCTCCTTCTCCATCTACCCCTCCCCTCCCTGCCCTTACACATGCACCTGCATACACATGTGGTCTCTCCCTCTAAAAAACAAAACAAAACAAACAGAAAGTGTTGTACATGGGCTAATGGAAAAACTGAGAGAATGACACCAGCATAGAAGGAATTGTACTATTTATGTTCACACTTGAGAATGTACATTGAAACTTGCAGTCTGTTTGCAAATGATTCTAAAGTTTCCATAGAATTTGTCCTACAGCTATGATCCTGTGGCTTTTATGATTTGACTGCAAAAATGTTTTAGTTCCATACATTGTTTTTAAGAGCTGTCAATTTTTTAAACAGATTTTATTTATTTATTTGAGAGAGAGAGCAAGTGAGAGCACACCTGGTGGGGGGCAGAGGAAGAGGGGGAGAGAGAATCTCAAGCAGACTCCACACTGATCACAGAGCCAATGTGGGGTTTGATCTCACAACACCAAGATCACAACCTTAGCCAAAACCAAGAGTCAGTCACTTAATTGACCACGCCATCCAGGTGCCTTAAAGCGGTCAGTTTTTATATACTCAGCTGGATAATGCCCCCCAAAAGATTCCAAAGCAGGGACATTGGTGTTCAGTAAACATTCCTTCTGCCCTGTCAGCTTTCCCAGCCCCTTTGCAGTTAGATAGGACCCCCTGGCAAATCCTAGCTGATGACAAGTAAGAAGAAATGATGTGTACGATTTTGGAAAAAGCAAAAAAGAACAAGCAAAAGACTAGTCTCAAAGCACTATTTGAACCAGATTTTGGGTGATCAACTATCCTGCTTTGTCTGAGACTGAGTGGTTTGCTGGGATCTGGAGCTTTCAGAGTTAAAATGGAAAATCCCAGGAAAATTGGAACAAGTTAATTACCCTAAAGATAGCACTGCTACAAGATGGTAGAGCTCCTACCCATGGTGGCTGTGGAGGGTCTAAGTGGAATAGTGCCCCTGTGACTCACATGGGTCATGGTGCATTTGGGAGAAATGGGTTTTTGTTGTGATAAGCCACTGAGTCTTTGAGGTCACTTTGTACATAACATAGCATACCTTGTTTATGCTGAGTACTAAACACAACACTCTCAGTGAATGAACTGATCTCCTACCTTCTGGATCATTTCCTGAGATGTTCTACTATGTATATTCACTGTCTAAATATCTCATCAGCACTAAGCCTGGACAGGTTTCTTCTCTTCAGAGAAACTTAGGTTTCTCTTCTTCTGTAGATTTTAGATACCAGGTCCTGTGATTTTCTATCTGTTAGGTCTCTCAAGCCTGCCTGCTTCTCTTCAACTCCGCCTCTGCCTTCAGGGCTCTGGTCCACATGAATCCTCACTCCTCCCCTCCAATAGCCTACTAACTGGGCTCTCCACCCATTGTCTCTTCCTACTCCAATTAATTCTACACCATGTTTCCAGATTAATGTTCTCAATCCTATCACTTTTGTTCTTCTCCCATTGGCAACCAGTTGAAAATTCATTAAGCCTAATTGTGCCTTTAATTATAAGCCCAGCTTTTTCCCCCACCACTGCCCTTCATCTGTAGTCATAGTGTTCAGCCAAATATGTCTGTTAGCTCTTTCCTAAACATCTCTATGATAGATTGATTGCAAAACTGACTCCATTTCTATCTCTGAATCTGTCTCCCTTACAACCTGACTTTGCAGCTCTTCCCTTAAATATGGGCTTTCCTGGGACTCACTTGGCTCAATAGAATGTAATTGAAGTGATGATGTGACAGTTCTGAGCCTTCATGGGACCTTGCATGTTTCTGCTCTCCTTATTGCTCTTCTTCCTTTGTCATAAGATTTTGTCTGGGGTGGCCTGTTGGAGCATGAGACCCATGGAACAAAGTCAGGTCAGCCCAGCTGTTCCAGCTAAGGCCTACATCTGTAACAAAGTCTATCCAAGATCAGTCAATTCATCACTGACCTGCAGTTGACCAAAAATGCATGCAAGAGCCTACTGAGCCAGCCCAGATTTGAAGAATTGCCCAAAGAGTCCATGGTCTAGTGAAAAATACTAAACTATTGTTTTAAGTCATTAGGTTTTGAGATGTTTCATTAGATAGCAATAGCTAATTTATAGGGTCCCAAGTCTTTTTGTTTGTTTTTGTTTGTTTGTTTTCCTTCTCTTTCTTTATGTTTCTACTATCCTGCCTAGGCTTGTTGTGGGTTTTGCAAAGGATGGCAGCCTGACTCCCTTTCTTTGCCCTGGGAACAGAGTCATTCTGCTTAAGCCTGTTTGATTTTCCCACATTTTCTTTCTCTCATCTATATTATGATGAGAAGGTTGGCATTTGGTGACCCCACCTTCCATGTTTCTGTTCAGTGATGCTCAGCTGGAAATATAAACAAGAACTCTTTAAGCATCATATGGGCAAGAACAGTGAGAAAGAGTATTCATTCACTTAGAATTTTTTTTTTTTTAAATCATAGCTTTAAAGGTGAGATGTAGTCAGACCATGTGTCACACATGTGGATGTGTAATGGTGATTGTGTACTTCTTTTGTTGAACAAACATGCATTATAAAAGGAATAAACAGAGATGCTGGCAGGAAAGTCAATAGCAGCTTTTGTGGATTGAATGAATTCTCTTTTCTAAAGGTCTGCCCAGCTCATATCTCATCAAATATAACTTGTAAAGATTTGCTTTGGAATAATGCAGAGGAACCTAAATAAATAAGTCAAGTAGCATCATGTCCCAGAAGAATTGTTTGCAGAAAGCAGAGGGGTTACTGTGAGTATGATTCCAATAACAGAGAGCCTGGAGAGGTTCAAGATGGTGGCCTAGTAAGATCCTGAACTCACCTCATCCCACAGACACAAAAAAATTTTGCAACTGCATATGGAATAATTTTATCTGAAAAAGGCCTGAAAGCTGGATAAACAGAATCTCCACAACTAAAAGGCCAGCACTGAAATAGGTAGGAGAGGCAGGGACAGTCTCACCAAAAAGAAAAAAAAAATCCAAAACACAAAACCATCCAGTGGCAGTGATACACAATTGGGAGGGATCTTAAAATATGAAACTTTTCCCTGAGATGTGAGGGCTTTGTGCTCCACATCAGGCACACCAACCCCTAAATTCTGAGTGGAAGAGATGAGCCCCCTAAATGCCTGGCTTTGAAAGCCAATGGGGATTACATCCAAGAAAACTATAGAACTGTAGGGAATGGAGAAACCACTCTTAAAGTGTACTTACTGATTTACTCACTCTGGGACCCAACTCATATGCACCGGTTTAAAAGTGCCTAGCCCATACATGAAGAAGACCCACTACTAATCTTGAAGTGTCTGCTGAAGAGGCAGGAACTTGTTGGGACTTTCTGCAGGAATGGAAATACTGGCAGGTGCCATTTTTGGCGACCTCATCCTAACTCGGTGCCAGTGCTGGTAGGCGCCATTTTGAAACTCTTCCTCTAGCTTGTTGACACTGGAGGATGAGCCCTGCTGAGGGCCCTGCCCACGCTTATGCTACAGCTGCATGCCCAGCTGGACTGGGCAAGAGCCCTGCTGACCCCAGCCCCATTGCTACAGCCCCACCTGAGCAGGAGGGCACATGGAACTCACACAGGGATGCCCCTTGAGCACCCGGCATACGTGTTCAGGGGAAATAGCACTTCTGAGCCCCACAGGCCACTCCTCCAAGGGTGGGAGAGGTAGCTGAATTGTCTAATATTTAAAAACAAACACAGGGAGTCAAACAAAATGAAAGGCAAGACAAAATTCCTGAAGAAATCCTTAATGAAACAGAAATCAGCAATCTACCTGATAAAAAGTTCAAAGTAATGGTCATAAAATGCTCACCAAACTCAGGAGAAGAATGTCTGAACACAGGGAGAGCCTCAACAGAGAGATACAGAATATTTTTAAAGTATCAAACAGAATTTACAGAGCTGAATAATAGAATAATTAGAATAGAATAATTGAACTGAAAATACACTAGAGGGATTCAACAGCAGACTGGAGGAAGCCAAAAAAAAAAAAAAAAAGATCAGAGAGCTGGGGGACAAAATAATGAAATTCACCCAGACAGAGCAGCCAAAAGAGAAAAAAAAGAACTTTAAAAAGTGAAGACACCTTAAGGGACCTTTGAAAAGAAATGGCACCAATTAATAACAAGAAAATATATGAAAGTAAAAATTTCACTAAAAAGGTAAATATATAGCAAAGATAGAAGATCAATCACTTATAAAGCAAGTATGAATGACAAAAGGCTTAGTAGTAAAATTAATGAAAAGTATAATTAGTATGCATAAAACAAAAGATGTAAAACATGACATCAAAAATATAAAATGTGGAGTGGGAGTAAAAATGTAAAGTTTTAGAGTGTGTTCAAATTTAAATTCTTATCAGTTTAAAACCAACTGTTACATATATGGGATATTACATGCAAAATTCATGGCAACCATAAAGCAAAATTTATAGTAAATACACAAAATAAAATAAGAAAGGAATCTAAACATAACACTAAAGAAAGTCATCAAACCACAAGGGAAGAGACAAAGAGAAGAATAAAAGAACAGCGGAACTACAAAAACAGCCAGAAAACAATTAAAGAATGGAGGTAAGCACATATCTATCAATAATTAATTTAAATGTAAATGGACTAAATTCTCCAATCAAAAGACATAGAGTATCTAAATGGATCAAAAAACAAGACTCATCTATATGCTGCCTACAAGATACTCATTTCAGGTATAAGGACAAACACTAACTGAAAGTGAAGAGATGGAGAAAGATATTCCATACAAATGGAGAAAAAAAAAGAAAGCTGGTGTAGTTACATGCATTTAAGACAAAATAGATTTTAAAACAAAGACTGTAATAACTAAGAAGGGCATTATATAATGAGAAAGGGGCCTGTTCAGCAAGAAGACATAACATTTATAAATATTATGCATCTAACACGGGAACACCAAAATGTATAAATCAAATATTAGCAGACCTAAAGGTAGAAGTTGACAGCAGTACGGTAACAGTAGGGTTCTTTAAAACCCCACTTGCATCAATAGATAGATAATCTAAACAGAAAATTAATAAGACAACATTGGCCTTAAACAACACATTAGATGGTTGGACTTAATAGATATATACAGAACTTCCCATCCAAAAGCAACAGAATATACATTCTCCTCAAGTACACATGGAACATTCTCCAACATAGATAACATATTAGGCATAAAAAAAGTCTCAATAAATTCAAGAAAGACAATATCAAGCATTTTCTGACAACAATGGTTTGAAACTAGAAGTCAATTACATGAAGAGTAGGAAAACTTAAAAAAAAATGTGGAAGTTCAACAGCATACTACTGAACAACCAATGACTCCTCAAGGAAATTAAAATTAAAAAAAAAAAACTACATAGAGACAAATGAAAACAGGAATACCCTACTCCAGAGGTGGCTGGGTGGCTCAGTCAGTTAAGCCTCTGACTCTTGATTTTGGCTCAGGTCATGATCTCAGGGTCGTGGGATTGAGCCCCATGTGGGGCTCCTCACTCGGGGGGAATCTGCTAGAGATTCTCTCTCTCTCCCTCTGCCTTTGCCCCTCTCCCTGCTTGCATTTGCTCTCTAAAATAAATAAATAAGATCTTAAAAAAAAGAAAAAAAGAAATGCCACACACCAAAATCTATGGGATGAAGCAAAATTTGTTCTAGGAGAGAAGATTATAGCAATACAGGTCTACCTTAAGAAACAAACAAACAAACAAAAATCTTAAATCAACAATCTAGATATAAACCTAAAGGAGCTAGAAAAAGAAGAACAAGCACAGTAGAATAAAAGAAACAATAAAAATCAAAGTGGAAATAAAATAGAAAATAAAAAGACAATAGAAAAGATCAATGACATGAAAGGCTGGGTTTTTGAAAATATAAACAAAATACAAACTTTTAGCTAGACTAACCAAGAGAGAAAGAGAGAGGGTTCAAATAAATAAAATTAGAAATAAAAGAGAAGTTACAACTGATGCCACAGAAATACAAGGAATCCTTAAAAAAAAAGTACTATGAAAAATCATATGCCAACAAAACTGAACGGCCTAGAAGAAATGGATAAATTCCTAGAAACATACCATCTTCTAAGACTGAATCATGAAGAAATGGAAAATCTAAATAGATTGATTTCTAGTAAGGAGCTTGAATCAGTTAAAAAAAAAAATTCCCGCAAACCAAAATCTGAGGACCAGATGGTTTTACTGATGAATTCCACCAAATAGTCAATGAAGATTTAATACCTACCTTTCTCAAACTTTTCCATCATATTCAAGAGGAGGGAACAATTTCCAACATATTTTATGAAGCCAGAATTATACTGATACCAAAACCAGATAAGGATGCCACAAAAAGAAGAAAACTAAAGACCAACATCCTTGATGAACATAGCTGCAAAAATCCTCCACAAAATATTAACAAACTAAATTCAACAATACATTAAAAGGATCATAGATCATTGTCAAGAGGAAGTTATTCCACAGGTAAAAAGATAGTTCAACAGAAGTAAATCAATCAACGTGATAAACCACATTAACAAAATGAAGGATAAAAATCATATGATCATCTTGATAGATGCAGAAAAAGGATTTGATTAAAGTCAACATCCATTTATAAAAACTCTCAACAAAGTTGGTATAGAGGGAATGTGTCTCAACATAATAAAGGTCATATATGACAAACTTGCAGCTAACATCGTACTCAAAGGCAATAAACTGAAAACTTTTCCTCTAAGATCAGGAACAACTGCATACAGATGTTTAATTATAATGTTGTACATTTGAAACTTATCTAGTATTATATACCAATTTAATTAAATTGAAAAAGAAAGAATATGGGGCACTTGGCTGGCTTAGTTGGTAGAGCATGCAACTCTTGATCTCAGAGTCATAAGGTCAAGCCCCACGTTGGGCATAAAGCTTACTTAAAAAAAAAGAGAGAGAGAGTCTGAAAAATATGAGATTCAGGATGTTTTTCTTTATTCTCTATGACATCCAGAACACATTTTCTTAACATACGACTGCTTGAATTTTGTTATTACCAGGCCAGAAGCACACCTGTCTTCAGGTTTGATCACCATGCTGTGACTCCATTGTCTCTTCTAGAAGAATCCCTGATAATGGCAGAGCTGCATCACTAGCTCCACAAAGGCTTTACTTACTGATGTTCCCATCCCAGAAGCTAGTTTCTTGTTGGATTAATTGGAAGAAGCTGAACAGGGCCACGAGCTAGAGAAGGGTTGGAATGATCTTGAGATGTAAAAGAGAGCATCACTTTGATTAGATTGTTCTGAGCCAAAACTATATTTCAAAGGTCTGTGCCTCTCACCATTGCTCTTGAGCCAAAGAAATGGGAGTTGTAAATAAGGTTCTGGAAATTAAATCCATCCAAACTCCTCATCTGCTGGAAAGATTTGCTTCACCTGCAGATCTTAGAGCCCTTAATACTCTGCCTCCACTGGCATTCTTTAGGAAGCACACTTTATACCCTGCAATGCATCATTTTCTTGTTAGAGTTCATTTTTTCAATGTAAAAATATATAATTTACCTTCAGTGACTTACTATTTTATGGGTGTGGTTACATATAGTAAAAGATTTAAGTATTTCTTCATTTCTCCTTTTCATTAACAATAAAAAAAAGATATGTAGAACTTTATCATTTCTGTGGAATTCCAACTAAAACACATAACTTGCAGGACATCTGGGTGGCTCAGTCAGTTATATGTCTGCCTTTGGCTTGGGTCATTGCCCTGGGGTCCTGGGATCAAGCCCCATGTCAAGCTCCCTGCTCAGCAGGGAGTCTGCTTCTCATTTTCCCTCTGCCCCTCTCCCCTACTTGTGCTCTCTCTCTCTCTCTCTCCCACTTGCTCTCTCTCTCAAGTAAATAAATAAAATCTTTACAAATAAATAAATAAATAAAAACACTTAACTTGAGTCAAGTCATGAGAAAAGATCAGACACACTCAAGTGAAGGACACTCTACAAATGGACACTAAGGAACTATGACAACTAAAAGCACTGCATGATCCTGGGTTGGATCTTAAATACCAACAAAAAGGAAAACTAGTTATAAGAAACTTATTGAGATGTTGGACAGAATTTGAATATGGATTATTGATTAGATAATAGTAATAGAAAATGTCAATTTTTAAAAATTTGAGCATTGTACTGTGGCTATATCAGAGTGCATTCTTTTTCTAGGCTAATGCACAGTGAAGAATTTTCAGTAGATAGGCATATCATCTTTAGCTTACTCTCAAATTGTTTAGGCAAAACAATATATGCGTGCATACTTAGAGACAGGGTAAACCAAAAGTCTTAGTGCAGATTTGAGCTTTAATAATCGTATGGACTATAAATGCTACAGACTTATAAAAACATAATTTGAACTGTTAACTATTTAAATTTTCTTTTACTCTTAATAGTTTTGTGAATTTTTAGTAATAAATTTTAAACTGTAAGTTTCATTTCATTCAACATTTATCATCTTTAGCTGGAAGAACCGGAGTATACAAATAGATTTGATACATGAACATTAACATATTTTATAATTAAAAATACCAGTAAAATAGAATTCAAACAAACAGAAAAACAAGGTAATGACAATAGTAATAAAGATTTCTAAAATAATTCACTAATGACTTCCTCATTAAACCCAGAAACTGTTTTCCATTTTGCATATTACTGTGTACTCCTGACCTGCATGGTTATATTTCGTATCATTATAATTATAAAACATAGCAATATTTTATATAATGCTTTTTAATTAATACTACATTATAAACTATTTTTGTTTCCTATACTGTCTTAATCATTATATTTTTTAATGTGTACCTAAGTATACCATTAAATGGTATACCATCTACTTAGCTGTTTTCCTATAGGTGGACATTTACATACCTTCTAATAGCTTTTAGATAATTTTAGGTAAGATAATTTAGATAATTCGATAGCTTATAATAGCCTTTAGAATATTTTGTAAATGCTGTGTTTGTTTTCCTATCTGCTGAAGTATTATTATTTTTTTATTTTATTTTATTTGTTTTTTTATTTTTTTTTAAAGATTTTATTTTATTATTTATTTGAGAGAGAGAGAATGAGAGAGAGAGAGCACGAGAGGGAAGAGGGTCAGAGGGAGAAGCAGACTCCCCGCAGAGCAGGGAGCCTGATGTGGGACTCGATCCCGGGACTCCAGGATCATGACCTGAGCTGAAGGCCGTTGCTTAACCAACTGAGCCACCCAGGCGCCCATTATTATTATTTTTTTTTTTAGGATAAATTCCCAGGAATGCTATTCCTGAGCCTAAGTATACAAATAAGTGCATGGATCTAAAGAGTTAGGTGGGGGCACCTGGGTGGCTCTGTCAGTTAAGAATCTGACTCTTGGTTTTGGCTCAGGTCATGATCTCAGGGTCCTAAGATGGAGCCCCTCATCAGGCTCCATGCTGAGCTCATAGTCTGCCTGAGATTCTCTCTCCCTCTCCCTCTGCTCCTCCCGCTTGTGCTCTCTCTCCGTGTCAAATAAATAAATCAATCTTAAAAAAAAAATAGGCGAATTTATTTGTGCACCAGCAGAATTTTTCATTAAATATCACATAACTTTAGAAAACATGCTAATTCAGCTTTGGCTCAGGTGATGTCTTTGTTATTCTAGCCCAAGTGGAAAGTACATTCAGACTTGTGAGGTGAGAAAGGATTGGGTTGAAAAAATGCCAGAGAAAAGGCAGGAAGGAGTTAGGGACTGTGCTATGATGACTAGTTTCCTGTTGGAAGCATGAGACAAGCATTCACAAAATGACCACAGAATGGTGGCCACAAACAGGTACAAAAAAATGTAAGTAGTAAAAAGAAATAGTTTCAATTAACCCTCATTTTCATTGTAGTAAAGACAGTGTCAATCTTTTTTTTTTTTTAAGATTTTATTTATTTATTTGACAGAGAGAGACACAGTGAAAGAGGAAACACAAGCAGGGGGAGTGGGAGAGGGAGAAGCAGGCTTCCCGCTGAGCAGGGAGCCCAATGTGGGGCTCGATCGTAGGATCCTGGGATCATGACCTGAGATGAAGGCAGACACTTAACGACCGAGCCACCCAGGCACCCCAAGACAGTGTCAATCTTAAATGGAGAACGATGTCTAGAAGCCAAAAGTGGTACCATCTTCCACGGGAAATCTGGATTATGGTGTGAACAGAAATGGGACAATGTCATCTGGACTTGCCCATAACAGCTGAGTACCTAGAGTCCCGCTGACATCTCACATTTCCCCTGGAAGCACAAGCTCATTAAGACCTGAAATATCCTTCCCCACCTTCATGCCATGATGATCAATCTCTGCGAAAGAATCACCCAGACCTTTGAGATGCAGCTCTTAGGCACAGAGTATATTCTGCCAGTGACAAATAGGCAACTGAGGGGAAACCTGCAAGCACCAGACCACTCTTATCACGGTTAATCTTCCCAGCCAGTTAATCACATAGTCTTTCCAGTGACTGAGGTCTTTTTAAATTTAGAGTGAGAGGATTGGGGTAATTAGCCTCCCCAGAGTCATTGATCTTCAAGGGGGTAGGCTCGCTCAAGTGCTTTTGTTCGTCTTACAAAATTTGAAAAAAAAAAGAAATTTTCAACCTCCCTATCTCCTCCTTTATCTTTAGTTCAAAATAGGATTGAGTTAAGGTTAATATTAACCAGGTTTCACAGAAATGGCTTTCACACTGAATTAAACTTGAAAGGAGAACTCTTTTATGAGGAATAAATCTGCATGTCTGGGATTTTCCTATGTGTTATTTGCTACAGTTACAAATACACACACACACACACACACACACACACACACGGAGTTTCTAAAGGAAAAAAAAATAATAGTGATATTGTCTCAGGCACCTGCTGTTTCTTGTCCTCAGTTTGATAAAAAGGATATTGTTGCACATCATACAATACAGTCATCATAGTTGAACCCAATGGCAATTTAAGACAAGGACTTCCCTCACTCAAAAGAAGAGAATGGGATACGTGTTGCGACTTAATTGTATTCGTTTGTTTTTGAAAATTTGGGCTGTGTTAATGTGTACCCTCCATTTGTTCTCATTCCTCTGGGCTTGACTAACCTTCGACCTCAGACTTCATACCTCAGACAAGTAATTGAACAGATGAGTACATCATAAATATTTCCCAGAATATCTTTCACTGACTCCTTGGACAAAATCCCTGGCAAATACATATGTAGCATGTAACCTACTGGAGTGATTATATTTTCAAAAAGCAGAGGTAGATGTCATTGGAGATGGAAACTAAATCAATTCTCAAGTGGTTTTAAGAATTCCACTGTGTGACTCCTGGCTGGCTCAGTGGATGGAGCCGGCAACTCTTGATCCCAGGGTCCTGAGTTCGAGCCCCATGTTGGGCATAGAGACTACTTTAAAAAAAAATTCCACTCTGGGATTAATAGAAACACCTTATTTTTTTCCCATTTTGAGCCACTTGCTAATCACTCGTCTATCTTGTCAATGTTTTTCGTGAACAGGGAGGTGGAGAGAGGAAGCAACAATGCCTGTTTAATATTCTTTTTTCAATTTGAGAGCCTTAGTATCTGCCCTCAGAGATCCATGGGGTCTCTAAATATATTTGGTTTGCCAGATTTTTAAAGTTCTCTTTATGAAGTGAATTTTGTGTCTGTGTTTGTTTTCTCTGCACAATACACTCCTCTAAACTATCTTCAATTCTGCTGTATTTTGTTTCATCTCTCAGTTGTGATGGAAACTATAAACTCTAGACTTGGACAAGATCAGAGGAGACATTGAATTGAGGGCTCCATGGCTTGGGGGTTGGCATATCTTTTTATAGCGTAAGTCCATCAGGATCCCATGAAATAATGAGTTATTCCAAAAGGTTGCTCTCAATACTGCTATGAGCTGAATGGGGTCTTAGAACATGCTTCTGGGTTGAATGTTGGATATGGAGAATGGGAGTCCACATTAGCAATGGAATATGTCTGATATAGATATTCTAGGATGACAAGGAAGATTGCCTTTATCTTGATCATATGATATTAAAGCTCGTATCTGTACCTCTGAAACAAATAATACAATATGTTAAAAAAAAAAGAAGAAGATAGCAGGAGGGGAAGAATGAAGGGGGGGAAATAGGAGGGGGAGACAAACCATAAGAGATGATGGACTCTGAAAAACAAACTGAGGGTTCTAGAGGGGAGGGGGGTGGGGGGATGGATTAGCCCGGTGATGGGTATTAAAGAGGGCACATAATGCATGGAGCACTGGGTGTTATACGCAAACAATGAATCATGGAACACTACATCCAAAACTAATGATGTAATGTATGGTGATTAACATAACAATAAAAATTAAAGAAAACTAAAACTCGTATCCTATTGAGCCACTTGAATAAACAGAGGAAGGTAAAAGACAGAGCCCAACTCCAGCAGTTTGTGAACTGATTCAGTTTTGCTTTAAGACACAAAATCAATACAGATGGAAAAAACAAGGCAGTTACTCATAATTTACCTTTATAAGACCAGTTAAGAACTTACAATATCCATTCATCTGTCGAGGGACATCTGACTGTTGAATCACAGATCTGTACCTCTGAAGCAAATAATACATTATATGTTAAAAAAAAAAAAGAAGAAGAAGAAGATATCAGGAGGGGAAGAATGAAAGGGGAGAATTGGAAGGGGAGATGAACCATGAGAGACTATGGACTCTGAAAAACAACCTGAGGGTCCTAGAGGGGAGGGGGTGGGGGGATGGGTTAGCCTGGTGATGGGTATTAAAGAGGGCACGTTCTGCATGGAGCTCTGGGTGTTATACGCAAACAATGAATCATGGAAAACTACATCAAAAACTAATGATGTAATGTATGGTGCTTAACATAACATAATAAAAAAAAAGAATTTACAATATACTAGCTTTGGAGTCACATTTGTTTAAAAGGCTGTTCCTGGAGGTGTTGATGGTTTATATCCTAAACAAAGTGAACTCTGTTGACCTATTTCTTGTGGTACACTGATATAACAGCAAGGACAGTTATGTTGACTGGCGGGGCTACCCGGAGGTCATGATGCACAATTTCTCTGCAGCCCATCTGCAAACCACAATAAACACTCCATGCAGTTCACTTTATAAACATGAGTAGAGTTATTGAATAACCTCCCAGCTTCTGAAACACACTCTTTAACTGGGCCGGTAAAAGATAATACTCTTGAGAAACATCTAACATGACTTTATGAAGGGCCGCTCCCTGGTGGGCAGGCCAAGTGGAAATCAGTAACAGAGAGAGAAGGAAGGAAGCAATAAACGTGAGGACTGCAGAGTCGTGAAAACTGCCTCTACAAGAAGAAGCACGAAAGGGGGGGAAACATACAGACTGGGTTAGTGCAAATGAAAAAATAAAGAGGATCCTCAGTGAAGCATGGAATGGGATGATGGGACACCAAGGAGGGTGATTGATCTAGTTTTTCTGGGGGGAAAAATGATTTAAAAACATAAATTTTGTGGTATATTGATCTGGTTGAAGCGATGAACTCCTTGAAATCAAACTTTTTGTAATTTAAGAAATACAGTAGAGATAATGAGAGGATAATTTTGAGCTTTTGTCTCTTACAGAAAGTCCTTTTTGTGAGAGGCTAAGAATAACTAATTCTTAGAATATGTGAACATGAGTTGGTTGATCTGACCAGATGATGTGCCATCGGAAGATTTTAAGTAATTAGACTAATGCAATTATAGGGAATTGGGAGAATATCATATTGGGATACTGGGAGAATATCTATATCTCTATATATCTACATATTATATGATAGGTAGAATGTGTATCTGTCTATATATAGATATATATGTCTTGATAGATATATTATATGCATATATATCTACATATGACAGAATGTAGATATATATATACTGATATATACATATATATGTAGATATAGATAGAGAAAAAATATATAGAGAGAGAAAACTATATATATATATATATATATATGTTTTCTGATTTTCCAAAGAGAGAAATAATCCTGAAAATTAAGTGTTTGACAGTAAACTATCATTAAGAGAGTAGAACAAAGAAAATTCTCGTGGGCAATGTCAGGCTCTCCTTTCAAGAAAATCAACTCACCTTTTAGAGAAGAATGTAATCTAATTGGATGAATGAAAGGCTTTTTTCATATAAAATCAGCAAAATGATTGTGAAAGTCTTCAGAGTTTCTTTTCTTTCCAATGATCATGAATGAAATTAATTCACAAGTAATAATTGGATTTCAACTCCCTGTTAAATACCGTGTGAAGTGTTACTGAGTTTGTAAATAGGCGTGGAAACATTGTTTCCTTCAAGTCTTGAGTGTGTGTCTCAATATAGCTGTATCATCTGTATTTATCTACGTATGTGTATAATTTCATTTATAAACAAAATTTTTACTCACATAACATTTTTGGGGGGTTTCCCTTTTTTATTTTAAGTTCAATTAATTAGCAATATAGTGTATTATTAGTTTCAGAGGTAGAGTTCAGTGATTCATCAGTTGCATACAACACCCAGTGCTCATTCCATCACGTGCCCTCCTTCATGCCCACCACCCAGTTACCCCATCCTCTCCCCCCACCTCCCCTCCAGCAAGCCTCAGTTTCTTTCCTATGCTTAAGAAGTCTCTTATGGTTTGTCTCCCTCTCTGGTTTCATCTTGTTTTATTCTTCCCAGGTTTTTTTTTTTTTTTCTTCTATTTTTACTAACCAGAATAAGGTTGTATGTATTGTTCTTTAATGTGCTTGTTGGAGATGTTCTCAGCCTAGCACACTCCTTTTATCCATTCTATATTCCGCAGAAATAGTTAGATGTTTGGGTTGCTTCATTCTGCTGTTATAATTATGCCCACTTTTGTGCACAAACTTGAGCACAGGGGCTGGAATTTGAGGGGAAGAATATCAATTTGAGCCCTTGGCAATCTGAGGTGAAGGCATGTTGACTTGGCATTTAGCAGGTGGCAGGCCGTGCATGCTGACTCGGGCAGGGGGTGGCTGGACTGTGAATTTGGGACCCACAGGCCGATGGCATTGTGTGTGACAGGGATGTGGCTGGTTTTGCTTTTAATTTTTGTTTTTCTGGGAAACTCGATCTCTCCCTCTATTCTAAATGAAAGCCTTGCTGGATAGAACATTATTGGCTGTAGATTTTTTCCTTTTAGCAGTTGGAATGTATCATGCCACTTTCTTCTGGCCTGCATAGATTCTGCTGAAAAACCCACTGATAGCCATATGGGGTTTCCCTTGTATGTACCTGCTTTCCTTTCTCTTGCTGCTTTTAAAATTCTCTCTTTATCACTACTTTCGGCCATCTTATTTACTTTGTGTCTTGGTGCAGACTCCTTTGGGTTGGTTGTGTTGGGTGCTTTCTGTGCCTCCTGGATCTGGATTTCTCTTTCCTTCCCCAGATTCAGGAAGTTTTCAGCTATTATTTCTTCAGATAAACCTTCTGCCCCCTTTTCTCGCTCTTCTCCTTCTGGGATCCCTATCATGAGACTGTTACGCCTGACAGTGTTGCTGAGTTCCCTGGGTCTATTTTCATTTTGCGTATTTTTTCCCCTTCTCATCTGTTTGACTTGATTGCTTTCCATCACTCTGTCCTCCAGGTGGCTGATCCTTTCTTCTACTTCCTCTTGCTTGTTATTTATTCCAGATGGTCTATTTTTATTTCCATTTAATGACTCCAGTAGCTCTAATTGGTTCTTTTTTATGTCTTCTATCTCTTGGTGGAGGGTCTCATGGAGGTCCTGCAGTCCTTCCTCAATTTTAGCGAGTATCTTTATGAGCATTACTTTAAATTCGCTATCAGACATATTATTTACCTCTGTTTCACTTAGGTCTCCTGCTCTGATTTTGTCCTGTTCTTTGATTTGGGACATATTCCTCTGTCTCCTCATTCTGTCTCTTGCATTGTCTGTTTTTCTGTGTTAGGAAAGTCAGCTACATCTCCTGCACTTGAAAGTAGTGGCTTTATGAAGAAGAGGTCCTGCAGTGCAATGTCTGTTCCCCAGAACCTGGTGCTTCAGGGGGTGTCTCCTATGTGTGTTGCTCCAGGGGTGTCCTACCGTTGTGGCTGGGATGTGTTTGCCTTCAGTTCCTGTTGTCTGCAATGGCTCCCTGCCTGTTGTGGGCAAAACCTGGTGCCCGTGGTGTTAGTGGGCTGCTCTGGGGCTGTCTTGGGCTTGAGTTGAGTCAGACCAGGCATTTGCCAGAGATGCAGTAGCACCAAACTGCAGGCACTGTCCCTGTGTAGTCCCCTGAGAAGCTTTTGTTGGTGGGTGGGGCCTGCAGTCAGACCCACTGCCTGCCTCCAGCCCACTGCTGGGGTCACAGTCAGACAGAAGATAACTGGTTATCTTCCCCTCTCCCTGGGGCAGGACTCACTTTGGAGTGGTGCTGACCCTTGTCTGGGCCACGTGCACACTGCCAGGCTTGTGGCACTGCTTTGATGGGATCTTGCCAAGAGCAATCAGAGGTGGTGGATCTGCTTCGCTGTGGCCTCTTGTCTATGCTGGGCTGTGGAGAGTCTGTTCTGCCAGTTTTCGGGCTGCTTTCTGGGCTATTTATGCTTACATGGGTGCTCTTTAGGTGGCCACGTGGCAAGAGGTGAGCCCAGGGATGTCCTACCCCGCTATCTTCCCAGCAGCCTCTCTATTCACATAACATTTTAACAATGAAGAAAATATATACAATAGACACTATTCTAGATCATTTATTGTTCATGTTAATTGTGCTAAGCCTTGGAATTAAAAGGACATATAAAACTTTGTCTTTACCCTGTTGGGGTATACAACATAGCAGAGAAGATAAAGAAGACCTAAATAACTATAAAGCTATATCCTATATATTAAATAAAACAATGCACAAAATTAATCTTACCTAGAGGCATCAAGAAGCTTTCAAAGAAAGCTCCAAAATACATTCCAGTGGAAGAAGGCACAGGGGTGGAAAAAGGAAGCCATTGAGGTCGATGGAATAACATGATACACACAGAAGTCAGGAAGCAAATACCTTTCGGGAAATGTGCCACTAGTCAAGCTACAGGAACATAGCATACAGGACACACTCTGGTTGGGGAGGAGTCTGGAAAGGTACACGAGGAAGTATGGGGTGTGCCATGTTATGGAATCTCAGTAGTATCTCATGGACAATGAGGAGCCATCATTTTCATTTAGCAAAATTAAATAAAATTAATTTATTTGATTTCAGTACATTATTTTTTATACTTTATATTTATATTTAGTATAAATTTTATATTGATTTTATTTAACTTATAAATTAATTTTATTTAGTAACTAAGTCTCAATATGTAATATACATTCTATAAATTTTATATATTAAATTTAGAAGATATATAAGCCATATAAATTTCAGAAGATAATTTTATCAAATATACCCATTCTCCTATTTCTTCAAATAGCACCCGCTGATTCTCAGATAGAAGTGATGACAAAATAAGCTAACTTCCACCAACCCTCCCTTCCTTCCTACATTTGATTTTAGTTAATTATTTTCTATTTCTTCATTTTTTCCTGGTGTTTACCTTTATACTCTTAAGCATTCCTACATCTCATTACGTACCATTTTAGATTTAAATTAGGCCATTTGATACCCCTGTATAAAAAGGTGAGGGGATCAAACATTTCATGAACTCTTCCTTTTTTTCTTTGTTTCCTGCCTGTTTTGTTAGTTATATTACTTCCATGTAGTCATTGCCTGCAATGCTTACCTGTTTCCTGAATAATTTCTGAAAAGTTCTCACTCTTGTTTGAGTCTTTCCTCTGAATGTATTCAGTGCTTTCCTCGGGTATTTTAGCCTTTGTTTTCTATTCCTCTCTTGGTTGACTAAAGTTTTTCTATCTAGAGTTTCTTTTGGGAGAGCTCATAACATTCCCAAGATTTGAAGGGTCAAAAATATCTTAGTGTCACCTTTGGATTAGAACAATATTTTGGAGGATTAGAAAATTATTGGTCATACTTTCTTTTCCTAAAGGCTTTTTAGGTGTAGATCCATCATCTTTTAGTGCATGCTATGGGGAGTCTGAGCCAGTCAATTCCCCCCCACGCCCCCTTTATAACTGATATTATTTTGTGCCTGGCATGACATCCAAAGAATTCTTTCTTTAACTTTAAAATCCAGTATATTGGGGGCACCGGGGTGGCTCAGTCATTAAGCATCTGCCTTCGGCTCAGGTCATTGTCCCAGGGTCCTGAGATAGAGCCCCACATCAGGTTCCCTGCTCAACGGGAAGCCTGCTTCTCCCTCTCCCACTCCCCCTGCTTGTGTTCCCTCTCTCGCTATGTCTCTATCTGTCAAATAAATAAAATCTTAAAAGAAATCCAATATATTTACTAAGACCTAAGGTGCCTTTCAAATCTTCAAATTCATATATTTTATTTTTAGATCTGAAAAGGCTTGTTGTTTATATAGTTAATGCTTTGTCCAAATTTTGTTTTGTCCAAATTGTTTAACTCCCTTCTGCATGGATATCAGCTAGATACATTTCAAATGACATTTATGTCTTCCAGATTTATCGTTTCTTTTCTCTTTATTTTAATTTTGTATTTTAGTTTTGTTTAATTATTTTTGTTTCAATATAATTTTGATGTTTTGTTCAGGCCATTCTTGCCCTTTCTCTTTTTTCTGTAATGCCAACTCTCATTTTTACTGCTTCCAGTGTGACATTTATTTTATGATGGTTTCATTTCTCTCTTTTATTTTTTTCCCTAAGCTTTGTTTTAGCTGGGTGCTCAGGGATTTGAAAAGAAGGAGTCTGGTGTGTTGGTGATAAAGAATTTGGGGTAATAATTTTATGGAAGGGAATGTCAGAATGGGCCTTGAGTGACATGACTTGTTTTCCAAGTAAATGCTCACCAAAAGTCCCTGGCATCAGGGAAGAATGTCAGTAATGAGGTGGACAAAATGGACTACCTAATTTATAACACTTTATTTTCATCAGCAAATCCAGGGCTTGCTCAATGGGTTCATGGAGGTAGACATGGAGATTACACAGGGCTCAACAGCATGGACTGCTCTCCTCCTACAGTGACTTGGTGATTGCCAGGAATGAATGCTAAATTTTGTAATTGTATGACCAACTCTGAGCCCTGTTACCATACCACACACCAGGAGGGCCAGCCAAACTTCTAGTGGGAGGCTGATGATATGGGGACCCTTTCTTCCTGGAGGAGTGAGTCATTTGTCTTCCCCAGGACATATATCAAACCTGGATTTAGATTTGTCTTCACTACCTGCCATGTTTCCATGGGCAATATAAGCTGTGACTGAGTAAATGCACTATTCAACAGCATTACCTGACCAAGGAACTGATTTTACAGCAAAATAATTAAGGCAATGGGCTTATGCTCATGGAATTCAGGGGTCCTACAGTGATTACCCATGATCCAAAAAAAGTTAATCTTATAGAAACTAAAATATGTATTAATAACTAAGAATCCTACCAAAACATTCAAATGTTTAGATCATTTTCAATATACTCATCTTGGCTCAAAATGTCACCCAGAATAGCTGTCCCTGATCATACTATCTAAAGTTCTTCATACTCTTATTCCATTATCTTACTTTCCTCATAGCTGAATGAATTATATACATATATAATTGTGGTTTATAGGTTTTCCCTCACCCCCCCCCAATAGTTTTAAGTTTTATCACATGAGCAAGTGATTATTTTGCTCTAGTCTAAGAATTTAAGATAGTGCCTGGGACATAATGGGTACTCATAAATATTTGGTGAATGAATAAATTAATGGAGAGACCAGTTAAAGTTTATGCAGTAGAATGGCAAGGGGGACAAATAAGATATGTAAGTACAGTGGAAAATAAATGTTAATTTTTAAAAACTAGCAAAAATTATTTACCAGTATACCAGGCACTGTTCTACAAGCTTCATATCTATAGAGTTATTGAATCTTCACAACTCCATGAGGTAGGTATTAATAGATTTGTTTCCTCTTTGCAGATAAGGAAAAGGAGGCCAGGGAGGTTAAGGAACTTTTTGAAGGTGACAGAGCTGGTCAGTGGCAGCTAGGATTCTGACTCAAAAGTCCATGTAGTAGTTCACTACTATACCATATTGCCATAGAATTGAGCTAAAAGGTCATTTTAGAGAACCTTGAGAAAGGCACAACGAAATTTTTAGAATGTATTAACAAACATACCTCCTACATTCATTCTGTGGATGAGTCCATGTCAAAGGCCAAGGAGAAGGTAGCAAGAAAAATAAATTTTCCAGATAAGTTGGGATGAATTGATGAAGAAGGTGAATGTTAAAACTGGGGATTTGTCTAAGGACCAAATAGGTGGACATGCAGTGTCCAATTTGGGTACTAAATGATTTACTTTGCCCAAAGAGGAGTTGGCCTTTGTCTTCTAGGAGCTTGTCTCTAAGCCCTTGGAATGGCATGCCTGATGGGAGTATCTTTGTTTGTCTGGGGCCTTCGGTCATACTGGGGACCTTGGACCAAGCCAGGTGGTAACAATATGCCTTAAGGTGGGGATTTTGGATCACATAAGATCAGTTAAACTGGAGATGGAGGTCAATCACACGGGCAATCAATCATGCCAACACAAACTCTGGAAACTGAGGCTCTGGTGCATGCCCCTGGTTGGTAATGCTCCATGCATATTGTTACACACATGGAGGCATTGATGCTTTGTGGACTCCAGAGAGAGGAGATGGTTGGAAGTTCCACATTTGGAGTCCTCCTAGACTCTTCTTTATATGTCTCTTTCCTTGGCTGATTTTAATCTGTGTCTTCTCACTGTGAAACTGTGTGTAACCATACATACAACAGATTTCAGTGAGTTCTGTGCATTGCACTAACAAACTATTGAACCTGAGGGTGGTTTGGGGAATCACCATCTCTCACTTGCAATTGGTGGGCAAAGTGAGGGTGGTCTTGTGTGGACCGCATGCCTTCAAACTTGGCCTAATCTTAAGCACAACTGCAACAGTGGAGAAAGGAATCAGCATCTACCTTATGCTCCGTGATCAGTATTTAAGGGGTCTTATATAACACACACCACCACACCCCAGTTGACCTGGGGCAGCAGTGTTATTATCTTGTTCCCAGGTGAAAAAAAAATATGGCTTGGAGAGCTTTTGTGACTTACCCGAAGATGCTAAGGCCAAGAAATATACTCAGGTCTTTACTGTACTGGATAGAATTCCTCCTTAGAACTCATGGTGGAATTAGATCCCAACAGAGGCCAATAGCCAGGGCTGTAAGAAGACCCTGCCAACCCAGTGGGGAGTGATGAACGCAATGCCACTGTTGTTTAATACTTCAGACATCTGCAACACATGACCCACTGAATCTGAGACGGCTGATGCCTCAAGTGCATACTTCAGCCCTCATTTACCTAAAACTCTACCTTCTCAGTAAATATGTTTTAGAAAATTCCTAGCTTTTAGGCACTGTGCATTGATTGCACACATATGGGAAACCAGATCAGGACTATACCTGTCCTAGTTCAGAACTGGAGGCTCATTAAACAAGAAACCGGTATAAGATCACAATTTTGACAATTGCTCTAATGGAAAAGCTCAAGGTGCGAGGGGTTTGCATGGGAAGGTCAGAAATGTCTTCTTAGAAAGAATGATACTTAAAATGGAAGCCAGCAAGGACAAGTGAAGGAGTAAGAATATTCTAGGCAGAGGGAAGAAAAGCACCGAGGCGAGTATTCTGACATGTTTCAGAAACAAGAGGCAATGTGATTAAAGGTGAATAACAGGGAGAACGAAGGGCAGGGCTAGGTCATTGCAAACCATCATAAAGACACAGACCGGATAGCATTTGGATTTTAGATATGATCGGAAGCTAGGGTACAGCCCAAGAGGGTGGGAAAAGGACAGGAATATCAAAGGGGGAAGTTCATTGATGGAGATCTTGAATAGTAGTGAAGATAAACCTTAGTTGCCCCAGGAGACAGAATATCTGGAAATTTTGGTGCTTATCGTGTATGTAACCTAATCAAGCTACCCCCTTTCAATGGCTTGGACAAAAAAATTTCCTAATGAGGCCATGGGAAGAAAGAAAGGAAGAAAAGCCTGCATGCAATTCTTCACTATATCTCTCATTTCAGTAGGTTAGAATGTCTTACAAACAAAATTAAATTAAAATTTCAGACCACTCTTGGGGAATGTTAAGTGACCATTTCCAATGGGAGAAAAAGAAGGAGTGAGAAAGGAAAGCCGTTCTAAGAGATTATTTAAAATTCTGCTTGTTATCATTTCAACAAGTCTTAATGTACTTACCATGCGTACATGGTTTGGATGCCTGAAAGCCACTGTCATGTGAGGAATACAGTCCTTGCACTGGAGGCTGCAGACTTGCTATTTAAAGCCTCAAATGTTGGCAACCCAATTTTCTTTTAGATTCATTCTGTTTGTTTTTGTTCATTTCTAGCAGCTCAGCCTGAGTGTGGTAAATAATTTAAGAATCCTGACTCAAACCACTGGAACACATCTTTCTAAATCATCAGCATTTTTTTTTTTTCAAAGAGACCAAACCAGTCCTCACTCCCTGTCCTCATTCTAAAGGAATTTCTGAGAACTTTTGAGTTCAGAATGGCTGATGAATCATTTGAGGTTATACAGGCTTCCTCCTGAAAAACGACAGGGAAAAACAAACAAACAAACAAATATACATACATAAAATGAAAGGGCTCTGACATAGCATATCCGGACCAGTCTTGGTCACATGAGCTCACTGTGGAATTTGCTTTTCTAGCTAGAGCTCTCTGTTGCAAGAGAAAGCCCCAGAGCAGTAACTCCTGTCCATCATAAAGGACACGGAACAACTTCTCCAGGAGGTAAAAGCTCTGATGCACAATAAAGAAAAAGCTGTCTAACTAATGTAACATTGTGTGTCAACTACACTCAAGTAAAAAGAAAAAAAAAAAGATAGAGAGAAAGAAAGGAAAACCTGCAGACTGGTCCGGTCAGCTCCTCACTGCGCATGCAGCTTCTATAGCCACGCCCACTTCCCCAAGGAAGACAGGTGTATTTCCAAAATACCAAATGCCTGAGTTACACCTCCTCCAGCAAGGTATAGAATAGTCTATCAATGCACGTCTCTCCAATACTTGATATTGTCACTTTTAATTTTGGTCAATTAAATCATTTAAAATGATACGTCATTGTGGTCGTGATGACATGGTCTTGATTGCTAATTACGTTGAACAATTCTTCATAGGTTTATTTGGTCATCTGCATTTACTCCTCCATGAAATGTCTATTCTCATTCCCACTCTCTCGCTTATTTTTTTTTTCTGTTTCTTGGTGTTGTTTCTGGTTAGTTTTTGAATTTTTAAAATGTATTTTTGATATTAATTTTTTTTTATTTTCTATATTCCAGATATCCTTTTCCAGTTTGAAACTTATTTTTTCCACTTTCTTTAAGGTGTCCTTTGATAAATAAAATCTACATATCAGCATAGCCAATCTTATTGATATTTTACATTCTTCATTATTTCTATGTTATTTTAGCAACTGTTTTTTTTACAAATTAACATAGCCATCTTGCCAAGTGCTCACATTATTTCTAAACATGTTCTCTATATTATTTTAGGTTTTCTATGTTTACACTTATATTATCTTCCAATGATGACACCTTTGTTTTCTCCTTTTGAGTCTATTTTTTTTCTTTCTCTTTTCTTAAATCTAATTGCACTGGTTAATCCTTCTGTTATAACATTGATTTTTTTTCACCTTGAAAGATGGATAAAAATTAATACTAAACCCCTCTTGGCTTAGTGTTTTATTTAACTGCTAGAATTCTTAATAGTTATAAAATTCACCAAACTTTTGATTGCATTTTACTCAGTTTTGATAAATTATATTTTTCAAGAATTTGTCTACTTGACTTGAATTTTTAATTTTTGTAATATAATTGTTGACATACTTTTTTATCTTCTTGTAAGTTTCTACTCTGCTTTTGTCCCAATCTTTATTATATTCCTTTTTAAGGTTATTTTTGTTTTATTTCTTGATCATTTTTGCAAGAGATAAAATAGACAACTATTTTAAGTTTTTTTTTCAAAGAACCAACTCAGGCATATTCTTTTTTACATTTTCATTGCATTTACCTTCTATTTTATTAATTCATGCCTTACCTTTAATACGTTTTTTTTCCTCTGCTGCTTCTTCTTCTTCTTCCTCTTCCTTTCCTCCTCCTCCTCCTGCTTCCTCTTCAGATATTCTATGGGTAACTTCTAAAAATCGGCACTTAGCTCACTAATCTTGAGGTTTTCTCCTTTACTTTTGTAAGTGTTTAAGGTTATAAATATCCCATGGCTCATTATGTTTGCTGAAACCTATAGGAAAGGGGTGAAATTCACTGCCTGAGATTAGTTAGTACAATGGTTCTCAAACTTCAGGGCACAGAGAATCACTTAGAGGGCTTGATAAACCATAGATTCTTTGGTCCCATCCCCAGAGTTTCTGATTCCATGGCTCTAAAGTGGGGCTGAGAATTTCTTACAAGCTCCCAGCCAATTACTTCTAATTGGAATACCATGCTTTGGCTAGTACTGTGTTAGTATTCATCTAAATTTCCCAGCCCCTCACCACCAATGTGCTTCTGAACTGTTCTGAGTTTACCTTAGAAGATATCTGGACTAGAGTTCTGGATATAGATATAGATAGGGTTGCCCAATAAAATGCAAAATTCACAGTTAAATTTGAATTTCTGTAGTACATTTACAGTAAGAAAAGTATTAGTTGTTTATCTGAAATTCAAATTTAACTGGCTATACTATAACTTTACTTGCTAAATCTGACAGCCCTAGTCTAGATGTTGACATCCTTTATCGCACTGGTTCTCTAACTTCAGTGAGTATCAGCGTTTCTTGAAAGGCTTGTTAAAACATCGATTTATGGGCTCTACCCCTTCCATTTCTGATTGAGTTTGTCTGGGATAGGGCCTAGGAATTTGAATTTTTCACAGATTCCCAGGTGATGGTGATGCTGCTGGCCTGGAACCAGACTTTGAGAATCATCAGTTGATCCCAAAGCGATGGTCAGGGATAAGCGAGAGAACTCTATTTATCCTCCAGCAAAACCACGATACCATACAAACAAGTGTGCAACCTTGAGATTTTTCAGTTTTTCACCTGTCTTGGTTTTAAACCAATAGAAACTACATTTTAAGGATACCAGAATTAAGAAGAGGAATCTTAATGCATCTCAAGTTGATTATATATAGATGTGCATTAGTGATCTTTGCTGGATCTCTTATGTTTGTCCCTCCAGGCAGGTCTCTTTTTTTTGCACCCTGCCCTCTGCCCAGAAATACTCATCTATATCTTGTACAACAAAGAGCTCCCTTGAACTCTGGCTTTTGGTTGGTTTAGGGTGTTGAGGGAACAAAGGAAATTGGAGGGCGGGAAGGAAGTGAGATGGGTATTTATAGATACCACCATAGTTACATATCCTAACTTCTTCCCCAAAGTGTCGCCTGTGGCTGGTTGTGCCCCTAGAGTCACAGTTACATCTACTGTCAATGTTGTTCTTAACCAATAGCTCTACTTCCGGATTCTGGTAAGCCCTACCCTTTTCCTCTTTGGGACTAGAGGTAGTGATAGTTCTGTGTTTCTAGCCTTCAGGTAGGACATCGTTTATGGTTTCACTGTATCCTGCCAGCATCTCTAGAAATAGTTTTTTTTATAAAACCTTTCTCAGGGACGCCTGGGTGACTCAGTTGGTTAAGCATCTGCCTTCAGCTCAGGTCATGATCTCAGGGTCCTGGGATCGAGCCCCACATTGGGCTCCCTGCTCAGCGGGGAGCCTGCTTCTCCCCCTGCCTGCTGCTCCTCCTGCTCATGCTCTCTTTCTCTAATAAATAAATAAATAAAATCTTAAAAAAAAAACCTTTCTCAAAGTATCCAATATGTACATTCCATCTATTTCCTGCTGAGATCCAAATGACTCCTTTTAATTTTTATCCATGTAAACCCAATTATTCTAGTACTATTTATTGAGTATTCCATCATTTCCCTATTGATTAAAAATATCACTTTTATTAAAAATCACATTTTCATAGAGGTGTCTGGCTGGCTCAGTTAAGCATCTGACTCTCTCTCCCTTCTCCCTCTGTACCTCCCCCCTCCCAGGCTCTATCTCTCTCTAAGATAAATAAATAAAATATTTTTAAAAGTCACATTTTCATAGATTTATGGGTCTGTTTCTGGGCTCTCTAGTTTTTATTTCATTCAGATTTCTGAGTAAGAATCTGTAAGATGCAAGAATCTGTATTTTAAGCAAATTCCATAGGGAATTCTTATGCACGCTAGATAAAAAATAGCCAAAAGAATATACAAGTGTTTGATTATGTAGGAATTTGCACGATTTCAATTCAGCTTAGTTAGAAAAGCACTCGATTGACTCTAGGTTTTCTGTATTTATTTGAAAATTGGTATTTATTTTAACCTAAACATGTTTTGTAAGGGTTAATAATTAGTGATGACTAATCATGCTATTTTCAAAAAGAATTAAGTTTACAAGAAATTATACATTAGAAATACACACAAGATTCAACCAATTCCCATTTTGGAATCTTTGAGAGTTGGCTTACATAAATACCTTAAGGCACTGCTATTCACCTGGAGTTACTGTCCACATTTCACACACAAAAAAAAAAAAGAAAAGAAAAGAAAACCAAGTAACTAATATTCACCCTCTAGGCCTGCAGCCTCCAGAGTAGGGTACCTGTACTGGGGGTATGAAATATGATCCTATGTAGTAGGTGAAGACATCACAACTTCTATTTACATTTATTGTAAATATTATCATTTGCAATTTTCTACTTTTAATTGCATTTTATAACACCCATAATATTGGTAGCAAGTGATAAAAAATATATTACTTTACACATTAATAAATCCACAAATATGGGGCAATGTATGCTCTCATATTTTCTATGGCACTTAATACAAGTTTAAACAAATATGGAGATGATTGCTCTAAAGCCTTGTTCCTCAAATGGGATCCACCGACCACCAGCAATAGCATCATCAGAGAGATTGTTTGAAAGGCAGATTCCCAGGCCCCAATCTAGTTACTGAGTCAAATCCGCATTTTTATTAGATCCTCAGATTTCTTTGCCTAGTAAAATTTGAGAAGCACAGAGGGCTGGCCTTGTAGATCCTTTCAAATGTAAGTCACAGGGATCCTAGGAAGGGAAAGAGCAGATTTCATTCTCTAACTAGGAGAGGGAGAAGTTTCTCCTTCCCCTCCCCTTAGTTTTAGCTCAGAGCAGCTAATGGAGAGTGGTGGTATGACTTCCTTGACCGGTTTTTATCCTCTTGTTCTTGTTTTTAACCCTATTATGTTTTTTTCCTCTGGGTTCTATTATTTCTCTAAGAGATAAGTCCCTGTGGACAAATAGTTTTTTACTCAGGACTATTTTGCAGTGTGGAAACGAGAGAGAAGTCTACTTGATTCCTTGAGATCTGCTTTGATCAACTTCTTGGTGGATAACTCTGCTCTTATATTTTCCTACAATCCACTCCCTGTAATTCAGTCAGCTAGTTACCTTTCTGAAACTAGATTTTCAGGTTATTCTTCTATTTAAAAACATTTTCTTAAAACAATGGTTTCCATTTTTTTCAGGAATCCTAGCATTAAACATTATTGAATATGGGATTGCTCAAATGTTTATATTTATATTATATATTAATATCTATAAAATATATCCAAGAATTACAACATTAAGCCATTGATAGTATACTACAATAGTACTATACTACTTGTGAAAGACTTGAGAATAGAATGAAAGAAAAGTATTTTATTAAAAACAAGTATTTATCATGTCTTAGTAATCATGCTGAATTTATACTATGATTTGCTTATAACAAAAGATGCATTTAAGACAAAGTTCATTCTTGACAGTAGTAGCTGTAAATATTTCAGAAAATCTTCCTGATGATTTCTAGTAATTTTAACTGATGTCATCTCAGAACTGCTTACATAGTCATTATTTTTGCTTCATCTCGTGACTGATAAAGAAAGAACTACCTACAAGGTTAAGGGAAAGTGTCAGCTTTGCCTTTTTTGACTTGCTTGCTTTTACTTGCATTATTAGTATTATCTTCAGTCTGCAGCTCTTGGGGAAAAAAATCATTTAAACCATTTGTCCATTTTATGATAGTTTAATTAAAACCAGCTAATGTAATACACAAATCTGCTCAACCTGGTCCACAGGACTACAGCGTGTTGCAATGTGCTTAAAGTGAGCCAACAAGAAAGGCTAAAGCTATAAGCCCCTGTCTTGGGCCCTCAGTGTGCCCACAGGACACCTGTCTACCCCATGGGACATGGGACCATCTTATGTTTGACCCAAGCAAGGGCTCCAGAGACAATTCACATGGCAATGTGAGTGAAGCTTATTTGCTTTATATTTTTAGCTTAATATTATAAATAGGAAGTCTAATAATTTCTTTCTGCATCCCAGTGTGTTGTTTTGCACCCTACAAAGACTGCTGGTCTTGATAATAAAACTCAAATTCCTAATGCACTGTTTATTAGATGAGGCTACTCAGGCTTATATAAACTCTCTTGACTAGGGCAACACTCACTCACTTTCTCATCTACAAACGTCTTCACAACTTAGTTTTTTGTGCAATAGTGGTAAGTCAGTGATGCTTTTATTTTTGTCAAAGGGGTCTAAAGTCATTCGAATTGATTTTAGGGATCTTTGAACCATATTAAATAAGGTTCTTAATTCAAGCACTAGTCACACATTTCTTTGTGCATTGTTATATTACAGAGTAAAGAAGAGGTGCTCAACAGGGTAACTCATCGAGAATTCAGTGATTGTCTACATATTCACTACTATAATAATCCATAAAGTCTTCCCTGAGTTATAAAGTTATGGAGGCTCATGCTTTGCTTCCTCCCATGATACCAACTGCTTACTTATTTCCTCTCTTATTTCCAATATAATAATCTGTGATCTGAAGAAAATATAATTTGGGTGGATATGAGATGATGCATGATCCCACCATATTCTCTCCATCCTTCTGCCAAATGTGCTTGCAGTTTCTCTGATGAATGGGCAGTGAGGAAGTGAAATTCTGATGCACAGACAGACTAATTCTTACAGTCTTCCTTTGGAAGGAAACAAAACTAAGACAGGGATTGTTAATAGTTCTTTGAAGCATCCGTAACTTTGGCTATTAATACTGTGGTTGGAAAAGGAAATACTATACCCCAAACTAAAGAGATCTACTTTTGAATAGTAGAAGGATAAAGGCTTGACTCAACTCTACTAGGAATTGGGTGTGTGGTTTCCTGAGGACCGCACATGCTATACCTGATGCTTATTCCTAAACCAGACCCTTAGGCAGATTCCATTGCTTGTGTTCTTACAGTGCTGAAGACTTGCCTGATAGTAATTTTTTCTTGTTTCTTTCACTGGGAAAGCCTTTCACTCATTTTCTTTCTTTCTTTCTTTCTTTCTTTCTTTCTTTCTTTCTTTCTTTCTTTCTTTTTCTTTCTTTCTTTCCTTCCTCCTTCCCTCCCTCCCTTCCTTCCTCTCTCTCTCCCCTCCCTCCTTTCCTTCCTTCCTCTTCCCCTTCCCCTTGCCTTCTTCTCCTTCCTTTTCCTTTCCTCCCCTTCCCCTCTTTCCTCCCCCTCCCTCCCTCTTCCTTCTCTTCTTTCACCTTCTTCCTTTTTATATCTTAGGTTTTAGTGACTCCTGGAAATCTGCTCTTTTTTCTTAAGGTGTTCAATTGAGTCAGCCTGAATTTATGCTAAAGGCATGGGAAATCTTGGTCAGGGTTAAGATAGTTAAAAGAAAGGATTATCAGTCTTAATAAACTAAAAATAAATATTTTGCAGTAAAATCTAAAAAATTAAGTCAGACAATCTCCCTATATTTGTTTTCTATAGGATTCAGCACTAGGTGGAAGAAAGGACTGAAACTAAATATGGGAAAATAGCTTACTCTTCCATTTCACTTTCTTTTTAGGTTGAAAGCAAATCTTCATTTATTCATTCATTTATTTAAAGTAAAAAATGTTCAGGGGCGGAGCAAGATGGCGGAGGAGTAGGAGACCTGGATTTCCTCTGGTCTCAGGAATTCAGCTGAATAGGGATCAAACCATTCTGAACACCTACGAACTCAACAGGAGATCGAAGAAGAGAGTAGCAACAACTCTCTGAACAGAAAAGCGACCACTTTCTGGAAGGTAGGACGTGCGGAGAAGTGAATCCGAGGCGATATTCGGGAGGATAGACGGCGGGGGAGGGGGCCTCCGTCGGCCGCTTCTGGCAAGTGCTAGAGCCGCGGAGCACAAAATCGGAACTTTTAGAAGCCGGCTCCACTGAGGGACGTCGCTCCAGTGGCTAAGTGGGGGTGGAACCCTCGTGGGACAGTGTGGTCTCAGGACCCTCGGGGTCACAGAAAGACTGGGGGTGCCTGAGTGCAGCAGAGCTCCCAGGTATCGGAGCGGGGAAGCCGGCTGCAGAGACAGAGCCGAGGCGCACGCTCTCAGCTGGGGTGGCCCTAAACTGTGATCCGCGGCCCAGTCGGGCCACTGCTCCTCCAGCAGGGACCCAACAAGCGGCAGAGCCGGGGAGACTCCCCTTCCTTCCCCGGGAGGAGCGGCGCGGGAGCGCACCGCAGGGATCTGCTGGGTTTGGAGACTCCACACGGGGTCGGGTGCCAGAGATAGAAACGCTCGGTCACAGGCCGGGTGAGCATGGAGTGTGGCCAGAGACTGGGGAGATGGGAGTGACTGCTTTTCTTTGGGGGCACACTGAGGAATGGGGCCCCGAGTTCTCAGCTCCTCTGGATGGAGATTGAGAGGCCACCATTTTCACCCTGGTCCTCCAGAGCTGTACCGAGAGCTTGCAGGGAACAAAAGCGCCTGCGTGGCTCAGTCGGTTGAGTGACTGCCTTCGGCTCAGGTCATGATCCCGGAGTCCCGGGATCGAGTCCCGCATCGGGTTCCCTGCTCAACGGGGAGTCTACTTCTCCCTCTGACCCTCTTCCCTTCGTGCTTTCTATCTCTCATTCTCTCTCTCTCTCTCTCAAATAAATAAATAAAATCTTTAAAAAAAAAAAAAAAGCTCCTGAGAGCAAACCAGAGCAGCTTGCTTAGCGCCAACCCACAAGGGCGGGGCAATTCCGCCTCTGGCAAAGACATTTGGGAACCATGGCAACAGGCCCCTCCCCCAGAAGATCAGCACGAACAGCCAGCAAGCCAAGACCAAGTTTACTGATCAAGGAGAATGGGAGAACTCCAGCGCTAGGGGAATACTGCACATAGAATTCATGGCTTTTTTACCATGATTCATTAGTTTTTCAAAGTTAATTTTTTAAACTGTTTTTTTTTTTGAATTTCTCTTTTTCCCTTTTTCAAACAACGTCTTATCAATCCCTTTTTAAAAAAACATTTTTTATTTTTCATTTTTAGAGTCATATTTTTATCCCTTCAGAGTAGTTACCCTTATTTTTGGCATATATATATATAAGTTGTTCTCTCTTTAAAATTTTGAGATACAATTTCTTCTAACATATCAAAATATACCCTAAATCACTAGTGTATGGCTTTGTTCTAATCTCCTGCCTGATCACATTCTCTTCCTTTTTTTTCTTTTTCCTTTTTCTTTTTAAATCTTTTTCTTTCTTTTTAAAAACAACTTCTTATCAATTCCTTCTATAAAATCTTTTATAATTTTCATCTTTATAGTCATCTGCCATCCCTTCATTGTATCAAACCTTATTTTGTACCTATATAAGTCTTTCTTCCTTTAAAATTTTAGCAGGCACTTTCTTCTAACAGACCAAAATATGCCCAAAAGCTAGTGTGTGGCACTGATCTATGCACTAGCCTGATCATATTTGATGATATTCTGTTTTTTTTTTTGTTTTGTTCTGTTTTTGTTTGTTTTTATCTTTTTCTTTTTCCTTTTTTTTTTTTCTCTTTCTTTCCCTTTCTTATCCCTGGTTTCAGGTCTTTTCTGATTTGTATAGAGTATATTTGCTGAAGATGTTGTTAACCTATTAGCATTCTGTTCTCTCATTCATCTGTTCTCCTCTGGACAAAATGACAAGATGAAAAAAAATCACCTCAGCAAAAAGAACAAGAGGTAGTACGGTCTGCCAGGGACCTACTCAATACTGACATTAGTACGATGTCGGACCTAGAGTTCAGAATCATGACTTTAAAGATACTAGCTGGGCTTGAAAAAAGCGTGGAAGTTATTAGAGAAACCCTTTCTGGAGAAATAAAAGAACTAAAATCTAACCAAGTCGAAATCAAAAAGGCTATTAATGAGGTGTAATCAAAAATGGGGGCACTAACTGCTAGGATAAATGAGGCAGAAGAGAGAATCAGTGATATAGAAGACCAAATGATGGAAAACAAAGAAGCTGAGAAAAAGAGAGATAAACAACTACAGGATAACGAGGGCAGAATTCGAGAGATAAGTGATACGATAAGACGAAAAAACATTAGAATAATTGGGATCCCAGAAGAAGAAGAAAGAGAGAGAGGGGCTGAAGGTATATTGGAGCAAATAATAGCAGAGAACTTCCCTAATGTGGGGAAGGAAACAGGCATCAAAATCCAGGAGGCACAGAGAACCCCTCTCAAAATCAATAAAAATAAGTCAACACCCCGACATTTAATAGTAAAACTTACGAGTCTCAGAGACAAACAGAAAATCTTGAAAGCAGCTCAGGAGAAGAGATATGTAACCTACAATGGTAGAAACATTAGACTGGCAACAGACCTATCCACAGAGACCTGGCAGGCCAGAAAGGACTGGCATGATATCTTCAGAGCACTAATGAGAAAAATATGAAGCCAAGAATACTATTTCCATCTAGGCTATCATTGAAAATAGAAGGAGAGATAAAAAGCTTCCAGGACAAACAAAAACTAAAGGAATTTGCAAACACAAAACCAGCCCTACAAGAAATATTGAAAGAGGTGCTCTAAGCAAAAAGAGAGCCTAAAAGCAGCATAGATCAGAAAGGAGCACAGATAATATACAGAAACAGTCACCTCACAGGCAATACAATGGCACTAAATTCATACCTTTCAATAGTTACCCTGAATGTAAATGGGCTCAATGCCCCAATCAAAAGACACAGGCTATCAGATTGGATTAAAAAACAAGACCTATCCATATGCTGTCTGCAAGAGACTCATTTTAGACCCAAAGACACCCCCAGATTGAAAGTGAGGGGGTGGAAAACCATGTACCATGCTAATGGACACCAAAAGAAAGCTGGGGTGGCAATCCTTATATCAGACAAACTAGATTTTAAAATAAAGACTGTAATAAGAGATGAGGAAGGACACTATATCCTACTTAAAGGGTCTATCCAACAAGAAGATCTAACAATTGTAAATATCTATGCCCCTAACGTGGGAGCAGCCAATTATATAAGGCAATTAATAACAAAAGCGAAGAAACACATTGACAACAATACAATAATAGTAGGGGACTTTAACACCCCCCCTAACTGAAATGGACAGATCATCAAAGCAAAAGATCAACAAGGAAATAAAGACTTTAAATGACACACTGGACCAAATGGACTTCACAGACATATACAGAACATTCCATCCCAAAGCAACAGAATACACATTCTTCTCTAGTGCCCATGGAACATTCTCCAGAATTGATCACATCCTAGGTCACAAATCAGGTCTCAACCGGTACCAAAAGATTGGGATCATTCCCTGCATATTTTCAGACCACAATGCTTTGAAACTAGAACTCAATCACAGGAGGAAAGTCAGAAAGAACTCAAATACATGGAGGCTAAGAGCATCCTACTAAAGAATGAATGGGTCAACGAGGAAATTAAAGAAGAATTAAAAAAATTCATGGAAACCAATGAAAATGAAAACACAACTGTCCAAAATCTTTGGGATACAGCAAAGGCAGTCCTGAGAGGAAAGTATATAGCAATACAAGCCTTTCTCAAGAAACGAGAAAGGTCTCAAATACACAATCTAACCCTACACCTAAAGAACCTAGAGAAAAAAACAGCAAATAAAGCCTAAACCCAGCAGGAGAAGAGAAATAATAAAGATCAGAGCAGAAATCAATGAAATAGAAACCAAAAGAACAGTAGAACAGATCAACGAAACTAGGAGCTGGTTCTTTGAAAGAATTAACAAGATTGATAAACCCCTGGCCAGACTTATCCAAAAGAAAAGAGAAAGGACCCAAATCAACAAAATCATGAATGAAAGAGGAGAGATCACAACCAACACCAAAGAAATACAAACAATTATAAGAACATATTATGAGCAACTCTATGCCAGCAAATTAGATAACCTGGAAGAAATGGGTGCATTCCTAGAGATGTATCAACTACCAAAACTGAACCAGGAAGAAATAGAAAACCTGAACAGACCTATAACCACTAAGGAAATTGAAGCAGCCATCAAAAATCTCCCAAGAAACAAAAGCCCAGGGCCAGATGGCTTCCCAGGGAAATTCTATCAGACATTTAAGGAAGAATTAATACCTATTCTCCTGAAACTGTTCCAAAAAATAGAAATGGAAGGAAAACTTCCAAACTCATTATAGGAGGCCACCATTACCTTGATCCCAAAACCAGAGAAAGACCCCATCAAAAAGGAGAATTACAGACCAATATCCTTGATGAACATGGATGCAAAAATTCTCACCAAAATACTAGCCAATAGGATCCAACAGTACGTTAAAAGGATTATTCACCACGACCAAGTGGGATTTATCCCTGGGCTGCAAGGCTGGTTCAACATCAGCAAATCAATCAACGTGATACAATACATAAAAGAAAGAACAAGAATCATATGATCCTCTCAAGAGATGCAGAAAAAGCTTTTGACCAAGTACAGCATCCTTTCTTGATCAAAACTCTTCAGAGTAGAGGGATAGAGGGTACATACCTCAATATCATAAAAGCCATCTATGAAAAATGTACAGCCAATATCATTCTCAATGGGGAAAAGCTGAGAGCTTTTCCCCTAAGGTCAGGAATGCGGCAGGGATGTCCACTCTCACCACTGCTATTCAACATAGTATTAGAAGTCCTAGCCACAGCAATCAGACAACAAAAAGAAATCAAAGGCATCCAAATCGGCAAAGAGGTAGTCAAACTCTCACTCTTTGCAGATGATATGATACTGTATGTTGAAAACCAAAAAGATCCACCCCAAAACTGCTAGAACTCATACAAGAATTCAATAACATAGCAGGATATAAAATCAGTGCACAGAAATCAGTGGCATTCCTATACACCAACAACAAGACAGAAGAGAGACAAATCTAGGAGTCGATCCCATTTACAGTTTCACCCAAAACCATAAGATACCTAGGAATAAATTTAACCAAAGAGGCAAAGGATCTGTACTCAGAAAACTATAAAATACTCAGGAAAGAAATTGAAGAAGACACAAAGAAATGGAAAAACCTATCATGCTCATGGATTGGAAGAACAAACATTGTGAAGATGTCAGTGCTACCTAGAGCAATCTACACATTCAATGCAATCCCTATCAAAATACCATCCACCTTTTTCAAAGAAATGGAACAAATAATCCTAAAATTTGTATGGAACCAGAAGAGACCCCGAATAGCCAGAGGAATATTGAAAAAGAAAAGCAAAGCTGGCGGCATCACAATTCCAGACTTCCAGCTCTATTACAAAGCTGTCATCATCAAGACAGTATAGTATTGGCACAAAAATAGACCCATAGATCAATGGAACAAAATTGAGATCCCAGAAGTGGACCCTCAACTCTATGGTCACCTCATCTTTGACAAAGCAGGAAAGAATGTCCAATGGAAAAAAGACAGTCTCTTCAACAAATGGTGTTGGGAAAATTGGACAGCCACATGCAGAAGAGTGAAACTGGACCATTTCCTTATACCACACACAAAAATAGACTCCAAATGGTTGAAAGACCTAAACGTGAGACAGGAGTCCATCAAAATCCTAAAAGAGAACAAAGGCAGCAACCTCTTCCACCGCAGCCACAGCAACTTCTTCCTAGAAACTTCGCCAAAGGCAAGGGAAGCAAGGGCAAAAATGAACTCTAGGGATTTCATCAAGATCAAAAGCTTTTGCACAGCAAAAGAAACAGTCCACACAACCAAAAGACAACCGACAGAATGGGAGAAAATATTTGCAAATGACATATCAGATAAAGGGCTTGTATCCAAAATCTATAAAGAACTTATCCAACTCAACACCCAAAGAACAAATAATCCAATCAAGAAATGGGCAGAAGACATGAACAGACATTTTTCCAAAGAAGACATCCAAATGGCCAACAGACACTTGAAAAAGTGCTCAACATCGCTCAGCATCAGGGAAATCCAAATCAAAACCTCAATGCGATACCACCTCACACCCGTCAGAATGGCTAAAATTAACAAGGCAGGAAACGACAGATGTTGGCGGGGATGTAGAGAAAGGGGAACCCTCCTACACGGTTGGTGGGAATGCAAGCTGGTGCAACCCCTCTGGAAAACAGTATGGAGGTTCCTCAAACAGTTGAAAATAGAGCTACCATACAATCCAGCAATTGCACTACTGGGTATTTACCACAAAGATAGAAATGTAGTGATCCAAAGGGGTACGTGCACCCCAATGTTTATAGCAGCAATGCCCACAATAGCCAAACTGTGGAAAGAGCCAAGATGTCTATTGACAGATGAATGGATAAAGAAGCAGTGGTATATATACACAATGGAATATTATGCAGCCATCAAAAAGAATGAGATCTTGCCATTTGCAATGACATGGATGGAACTGGAGGGTGTTATGCTGAGTGAAATAAGTCAATCAGAGAAAGACATATATCATATGACCTCATTGATATGAGGAATTCTTAATCTCAGGAAACAAACTGAGGGATGCTGGAGTGGTGGGGGTGGGAGGGATTGGGTGGCTGGGTGATAGACATTGGGGAGGGTATGTGCTATGGTGAGCGCTGTGAATTGTACAAGACTGATGAATCACGGGTCTGTACTTCTGAAACAAATAATGCAATATATGTTAAGAAAAAAAAGAAGAAGATAGCAGGAGGGGAAGAATGAAGGGGAGTTCGTCGGAGGTGGAGACGAACCATGAGAGACGATGGACTCTGAAAATCAAACTGAGGGTTCTAGAGGGGAGGGGGGTGGGGGGATGGGTTAGCCTGGTGATGGGTATTAAAGAGGGCACATTCTGCGTGGAGCACTGGGTGTTATGTACAAACAATGAATCATGGAACCCTACATCAAAAACTAATGATGTAATGTATGGTGATTAATATAATAATAAAAAATTATTTAAAAAAATAAAATAAATAAAAAATGTTCTATTAGTTTTGTGCTTATGGCAGGAAAATCTTTGAAGCAGCAGATGAAAACAGTAGGTATACAAGACAGTGGAAATCTAGGGATGCCTGGGTAGTTCAGTTGGTTGAACGTCTGCCTTCTGCTCAGGTCATGATCCCAGGGTCCTGGGATTGAGTCCCACATCAAGCTCCTTGCTTAGCGGGGAACCTGTTTCTACCTCTGCCTGCATTTCCCCCTGCTCGTGCACTTACTCTCTCTCTCTCTCTCTGACAAATAAAATCTTAAAAAAAGAAGAAAAACAAGATAGTGGAAGTCTAGACAGAGACCGAGAACATTAGTATTGCCTTACTAGACTTTGTATTTTGGTTGGCTGTCAGAGACAGAGACAAAGAGATCTCCACTTCACACAGCAAAAGGTGAGATGAAGCTGCTCTGAAGTTGGAGAAAAGCAGTATAATAGGGCTAATTTTATTGTTTTGTCTTCAGTATCCAGTTTCTGTCTATTGGGGTAAAGGGGTGTGTCCAATGAGTTAACTTCTCTGGCCACAGTCTACCTCTCACGGTCTATCACAGCTCATCTCTCAAACCTGGCCACACTCTTGTTGAAGTGCCAAGGCTGAAACTGATTTATCAGCCCATTAGGGTGTCTCTTATCCTACAGACATTTCCCTCAATTTATTGTCCTGATAGGAAATCCAAGGAGTGGACATAGATAGCATCCACTGAGGTTCCCATGGTTTAGCAGCATCCTAAGATGTTTGAACCAAGGATTAAGAAAAGCATAATGTGTAGAGCTGGCAGATGCTTAGAGATCACACCTTCAGACTCTTTCTTTTAATAGATAATAAAATCAAGGATAGAGAAATAATGTGAAAGACCCAAGGGCACCCAGTGAGCTAATGCTGGAGTTGAGACCATGGTCCCATTATCTTGCCCCCCCCCCAATCTGTGTTTGTTCTGCAATACCACATTGTCTTTCTGCCAAACTAAAGGAAAGGTGTGCATCTGGGCTAAACCATGTCTAATTGATCTGGGGCTTTCCTGGACTTGATGGAACTCTTTGACGGCTAATCCTCTTGATGATCCTTACGTTTGATGACTGTACACATTACATTAATCAAAACCTATTCACCTACTTTTTCTTACTTAATCCTTATCATAGTGGTGTGTGTGTGTTGGGGTGGGGGGGTATTATTAGTCTTGTTTTTTTAGCTGGAACACCCAAAGTTCAGCTACTCTCTCAAGTGGTTGCCAAGATTGGCACTTTTTATATTAGTCTTTTATTTGGAATTTTAAAACATAAGCAAAGGATATTTGTTTTATTTCATATATAGCAAGATCTATTACAGTACATATGTGGAAGTTTAATTAAATTCTGGCTTTTACTTAGGTTGCTCTATGCCTAAAGCTTTACAGGGTGCCCTGATAGCTAATTCAGAGACAGGAATTCCTGCATAGGATTGAGGTTTTCTCTAAGAAACATCTACTCTCACACACAGAATTTATGATTCTAGCCTCAACGCACTTTTTTTCTACTATCCCTTAGGTCTTTATTTTAAGAAAAAAAAATGTCTTTGTATCTAATTTTCCATTTCAACACTCAAGGGAATGATTGCTATACAAAACAAAAAGAGTCATGGTCATTCACTTCATTTGTACTCATTAAAAAGAAAAAAAAAGAAAAAGCTAAATAAGAAACTATGCACAAAAAGCATTGAATTATAAGAGGGTGTACAGAAATAGAAATTTCCTCTAAACTAATTCCAGATAGTTTTAATGCAGTCATCATGCACTGTGGCTGGGAGGTTGGCAGCTATCTTGTTTCACCCCAAGATAGTAGGGGTTTTTTTGTTGTTGTTTTTGTTTTGTTTTTAATGATTTTATTTATTTATTTGACAGAGAGAGATAGCGAGAGCAGAACACAAGCAGCGGGAGTGGGAGAGGGAGAGGCAGGCTCCCCGCTGAGCAGGCAGCCCGATGTGGAGCTCAATCCCAGGACCCTGGGATCATGACCTGAGCTGAAGGCAGATGCTTAATGACTGAGCCACCCAGGCACCACCCCCCCAAGATAGTGTTTTGATTTAACAAATATGTACTCAGCATCTATGATGTGCCAGGCACTGGTCTAAGTTTTGCAGAAACAATGGTAAATGAGACAAAGTCTTGACCTCATAGGGGAATTATTTTCCTTTGAAAGCTACAGGTATTAAACAAGCAAAGAGGTCATTTTTCAGGTGGTGTGTATGCTAAGGAAAAATATGTAGTTGGGTGTAGTTGGGTCAGTGTATAGAGGGTGGAGGTGAGGGTTATTTTAGGTAGGATGATCTAAGAGGCAGCACTTGGACAAAACCCCACATGATATAAAGTGTCTATCCCTTTAAAAATTGTGGGGAACACATTTTGATAAGAGGTAACAGCTAGTGTACAGTGTTGGAGGCAACAAAGCACCGACGATATTGAAAACACAGCAAGGGTGAGGGTGCAGCAAGATGTATGAGGGGCAGCTGTGTCAAGGTGAAGTCTAAGCAGTAAGGAGGGCTAGATCATATAGGACCTTGTAGGCCTGCTGAAGATTTTCCAGTTTCTTCAAAACCAGGTGGTCAGTCATTGGGACATTTTTAAGCAGAGGACTGAAGTAGTCTGATTTTCTTGCTTGCTGATTTTCTGGCTGCTATGCCTGGAGACCTCACTGTTGGGGACACAAGACAGTGTGTGGAAGTACAGAAGCAGGAACTCCATTAAAGGTCTTCCGTGGTAGTCTAGGGGAGACATGATTGAGGTTGGCTTTATGTGTTAGCCATAGATTTGGTAAGAAGTGATTGAGTTTGTAGTATAATTCTAACATAACTATGTCAGGACTTACTAAATGGATTATATAAAGGACGTCAGAGAAAAGAGAAACCAAGAAAGATGATCAGACTTTCGGACGCTGTAACTGGGGGAAGGGTGGTGCCATTTAATTACATGGAGAAGTCTTTGGGAGAAGTGGATTTAAGAAGGAGGTTCTAATTTGTACGTTTGATTTCAGAAGACTGCAACATATATAAGTGCAGTTGGTAGTTGAATTAATGAGTCTGAAGTTCAGGGAAGAGGTTGAATCTGAAGAATACAAATCTGGGAGTCGTCAGGGTGAAGAGGTGAAGGGAGTTAAAGACTGAGCACTGGGAGATGAAGTTTCAGGTCTATCTTCTACTTCCATCCTTTTGGGGACCCACTGTGGGCCTTGCTGTGGGTCCCTCGACACTAGAGACCCACTCTAGTGTTGGCCCAGCTGTGCTCAGCTACCTTGGATACCAGGATCCCCTCCACTCACACGACATATCACCAATCCACAGACCTGGGCAAAGGGAGAAGGGCTAACCTTGTTTGCCTGCTTTTTTACCTCCTTATCTTCTCACTGCCCTGTAGCTTGGCTTTTGAATGTCTCTATTGTTTCTTTTAGTAGAAAGAGGTCAACTCTCATCTTTGTAGGAGCCCAAGGAGTCTACGTGTATATACTGGGAAATTTGCCCTGGCCATCCACTCCTTAGGGTACACTAACTTGGGTCTGTTTGCAGTTTACTATGCATATATCATAAAAGCCATCTAGGAAATATTGAGTTTGGAAGGCAATGAAATTATGTGGCAGAAAGATTGCAAAGGGAAAGCGGACACTCGTTTTTTTTTTTTTTTTAATTTTTGAGGAAGCTATACTGTTTGGTAAATTTCAGTGTATGATATATTTAGAAATTTCTCTTTATGTTCAAATGGTAGTTTACTGAAGCTACTTTGTGAAGATCAGGGGTTTGGCTAAACAGGGCACTAAATTCTGTTTCTAATTGAATTGGCTTTGGTGAAATCTATGTCCCAGTGTCAGGTATCCAAGATGGGTTGTTGTCTACCATTTAAGTCTTGGCAGGCAGGCAAGCATCCCAACCAGATTCAGTAGGGAGTGAAGATGAACATTCTCAGGACAGGTGGAATTATCTTACTTAATGTTACTGTAGTCCACATAAATCGAATACAAGTACCTAAATACACAAACACTGATGGTAATTGTGTTTATAGGACAAGGCAGAATAGAGAGCCTGAGGTATATTTAATCGCAATGGTTTATTGTATAGATTGGAAATGTGAGGCATATTCTGCTGGCAAATGGAAATGTATTAGATGGTCATAGCACAGAGAGACTGGTTGTTTGGGCACTTAGAGCTTTTAAAGAGAAATGGCTGGGGATCATCACTGTATCAATCATTCCAAATAAATGCTTTAACACTCTGTAACTCCAGTCCAAAGACAATTGAGTTTGGGACATCAGACACATTTAATAGTTTAAAAAAAAAACCCTTTAAAGCAAGTTTCTTTATAACCAAATTTGGTGCCTTGTGCTTCCCTGTTTTACTTTCTGTCTAAGTGGGTTAAGATTGCCTGGGAGCAAACAGAGTGAACTCTTTTAGAGAAATTTGTGGGATTTGTGTCTGAGGAACCCTGTCATCCCAGCGCTCCTTGGGGCATGGTAGCAATTTTTTTTTCCCTCCTGAGAAGAGTACTGAGAATGTCATTTCCCTGTTCAGAAAATCTTGCTATTGCATGAACTCAGAGTATTGAGGCTCACCATGCAAGACTATTGATTATAATAATAAAAATCAATACTTCCATTGAGTTTTCCAATAACATCATACACTTTTAGAAATAAGACACCTTTTCCAGCTCCTTCGGTTCCCATTTGACCAGTCTTATCAACTAACCACTCTTTTACCTTCTGTCTTAACCAGTTCTTCAACTTTATTTTTCTTACCTCTGTAGCTTTTCTTCCTTCTGAATGGGAAATACCTTTCTTGTCTCTAACACATTTCTTGACACATAGAAGGTTCTCAGTAAGCAATTCTTGTCATGAATGAAGGAATAGCTATGTAATCTAAGCCTTTTCTGGCTCTTCTCCATTCCTACTTTATTGACATTCTTTTTGTCCTTCAAAGCCCATATAAAAAAAATGTCACCTCATGAAACTTCTTCTAATTGTATTATTTAAATTAAATTTGTCCCCCTTTCTTTTTTTCTGCTTAAAGTTCTTTGTAGCTTATTTATAGCCTTTTCCACCCTATTAATTATATTTAAGAGTTGTGTGTCTCTGTGTGTCTTGTAAACTCCTTGAGGGTCAAAGTCATGTTTTCTTTATTTTATAGGATCAATGGTGATGACCATGGTGCTTTGCATATAGTAGATCTAATGGCCATGGGTCACTTGAAGGTAGATCACTTGAATTTTATATGTGGCATGATTTTAACTAATTCTCTAAGGGCTTGGCTCTACACAAATTATTCTGTATATATTTATCCACCTTTCTTTTTTTATTTAAATTCAATGAGCCAAGATAGAGTACATCATTAGTTTTTGATGTAGTATCTGCCTTTCTATAACAGAAATTTCTCTCGTTATTTGAGTACGGTAACTGATAAGAAATATAAAAAGAAATACATTTGAGAGGAAGAGCAGAGCTGCTTATACATGCTCGGCTGGGATATGACATAGTGAAAATAGCACCTATGAGGAAAGTAAAGCTTCTGTTCAAGATCACTAAGCTAAGAGTCTTTTCAGGCCAAAAATAACACATGTGATTTCCTAGGGTTCTTAGACTTAGGTTGTTTGAGGCAGTGAGGTCTCCTGCTTGAACTTTATTCCATGGGAGCAGAAGATCCCTACTTAACTCAGCTTTTGGTTCCCATCTCATTCTCCTGGCACATGCCTGGTATTGGGTGGGTTAGCTTTGGTTTGGAATTTGGGAGCCCTCTGCTTTCATGGAACTTGCCATAGAAAATAAATCAGAAGCTAGTTACTGAATCTGTCCCATTTTATAAGTATGGTAAGTTTCTTTTGGAGAATACAAATTAAACGCATCTCACAAATGAGGAAGAGAATTCTGACACTGGTGGTATGGGAATGTTTCTGGTGCGAAGAACAGTGCAGAAGCCTTGGGATGGTCATAGGACTTACACATTGAGGTACAACAAGGAGGCCAGCTGGCTAGGGCAGAGGAAGTGAGGATGAGTTGTAGGTAAGGAGGTCAGAGAAATAATGAGGGTTTAGATCTTGTGCAACCTGGCAAGCCACTGTAAAGGTTTGGGCTTTATTTTTTGTGAAATGGAAAAGCATGCATGGATTTTGAGCAGCATCAGAACATAATTTAACTTACCTTTTGAAAAGGTTGCAATGCTTGCTATGCTATGTTAGGAACTGACTAGAGGTGGGCAAACCTGGAAATTACTGGAGTGAGATGGTGGTAGTTTGACTAAGGGGGTGGTGTTGAAGGTCCTGGGAAGCACTGAATTCTTGTTATGATTTAAAGGATTTGCTGGTGGATTTGCTGCATGGTATGAGAGATGGACTGAGGAATTCAAGATGACTGCAAAGATTTGAGCCTGAGCAAACAGAAATATGGAGTTGCCCTTAAATGAGTTGAAAAAAAAAAAAAAAAGAAAGAAAAACATAGAGGACAGTTGGGTTGGAGGGAAGATCTGAAATGTGATTTTAGGCATGATAAGTTTCAAATATGTATTAGTTATTCACGTGGGGATATTAAGTTGGTAGCTGGACATCAGGGGAGTGATCTAAGCTGAGCTATAAATGTAGTAGCTGTCAGCATAGAGATAGACATTAAAGACACATATTAGGTGATGTCATGTGAGGAGTGATTAAGTATACAGAACAGCTCAAGTACTCATCCCCGGGAGAAAAGGAGGAAGCCATCAGTGGAGACCTAGAGGGAGTGGCCAGTGAGGTGGGTTGAAAACCAGATGAGTGTAGTGCTCTAAGGCTTGAGAGAAGAAAGCTACTTCTCCAAGTTTCCAAGTTCCAATCCATCAACGTTTTTGTTTGCTTTTTAAACTCTGTCTCTCTCTTCCCTTTGGTTTGGTGGTGAGTCTGTAATATACTGTGACAGATGTTTAACAAACTGAGAGCTCTAAGATAATCTTATCCCCTTCAAAATAGCCCCCCTGGGAGGACATGTACTTCCAAAAATAATGCTGTTTTGCCCAAGTCATCTGCAGAACTCTATTTTGGGGAATTACCATCATCTCCCTTAGGATACTCACTGATAGCACGTAATTATGTTCTGAAAGATAATTTTGTTGGAGGGTTAGTGATTCCTCCCCTAGACCCAAGCCTGATGAATAAGGGTTGTCAAGCCAGACATCACTATACATAGTCAACACCAAAATATGAATGCAAAGGAATAAGATTGATTCACATCTTCCCCTTATTATTTTAAGCAACATTTGTCTTTTTATTTCAAAAGCCATGTATGCTCACTAATTTCAAATAAATAACGAGAATATACAGGTAAAAAAAAAAAAGAGGGAAAAGCACCTATAATCTTACTGTTCTTGTTTGTAAATATTTTATATTATTTTCTTATTTTTCCACTTGTTTTTCATTTCACTTACTGGAGACTTAAGATCTTAGGAACTTCCTAGAATGACCATTAAGCTCAAAATAAGAGCTATACATGATTGCAGAAAGTCATCCAAGGGTATTACTTGGCAGTGTGTGATATAAATGTAAATGTACAACTTCAAATTTTTTTAACATTTTATTTATTTATTTATTTATTTATTTATTTATTTATTTATTTATTCGAGAGAGAGCACAAGTCGGGGTGGGGGGAGAGCAGAGGGAGAGGGAGAAGCAGACTTCCTGCTGAGCCGGGAGCTGACAGACGCGGGGCTCAATCCCAGGATCCCGGGATCATGACCTGAGGAGAAGGCAGATGCTTAACCAACTGAGCCACCCGGATGTCCCTATCACTTTTCATTTTTAATATACATCTTATCTCCATCATCTTCCTTCACCTCTCTCCCTATCCTGATTCCCACTTCCAGGTGGTCACTGGTGAGAAAAAGAGAATGGGGTTTGGAATCAGACAGACTTGGATTTAAATGGCTGTTCTGTGACTGTGAACTTATTTATTCTGTCTGAGCCTCATTTCCTTCCACAATAAAATGGTAATCTTAATAGGGAATTTTACATAATTAATTAATTAATAAGTAATTAATGAAACATGTATAATGTACTTAGCCCATCATAGGTGCTCATCAAAATTTAACATAATTGAAAACACATGGGTTTTATATTCAGAAAAATATAATGCCTTTAGTTTTCCTTATCTATACATCTTATTGGCTTGTAATGATTAAATTAAATCATGTATATAACAAGACTGGAATATAATAGGTGTCCAGTAAATCTTTGTTGAAGGAATGGATATATTATGCATTTCAGGCTTTATTTCTAGTCCAATGCCCACAGTAGGGCTCTAGATACTTTTTTTTTAATTAAAAATGAAATTTATTTTATAGTCACATGCTTGTTCTCACACTGCTCCAGTGAGACATGTCATGCTATTTTACTTGAAAATATGCAGGAGATGCAGGGGATATTATTTGCAGTAGGAGGTAGATTAAAATAAGTAAGTAAACACACTCTCCTCACATAAAAACACATTAGTTATAAAGAAAAAAATTAAACACTGTTGAAAACAAAGAGACACATTAAAAATATTCATAAGGATCCTGTGATTCTGTTCTAATTATAGTTTTCCTAATTGTAGAGGATATGCAACAACATTGTCAATTGGAGCTCGAAGCTTCAAAACCCAAGTTCAAATGGGAAGACCTAAGGCTTCCCAGTTTCATTCTGATTTCCAGAATCCCTTCATTGTGTTTGCCTGTAACCTTACAATTCATGATGTCCAGGTCTGTTCCTGACCTCAATTCCATACATTTGGCTCTTCAGCACCCATAAATATATCCTCATAATCTATGTTCATGGTCATGGCTGTAAAACTCCTCATGTAAGCTTCCTTTCCTGCCTCTCCTTTGTTTATCTCCAGGGGAGACCTCTCATGGCACATTTGAATGTTGTGAAACTTGCATTTCAAATGTTTCATTCCATCACAATGGACTCTTATACTATAATATCTGTTTGGGGTAAAATGTCCTCTGAATAAATAAAATTTGTGATAAAGGAGCTTCGTTGCAAATCCTGCCCACTTATACTTCTTTCTCTGTCTCTGTCTCTCTCCTCCTCCTGTGCCCCCATCCCCACCACACACGTGGTACCCACATGATAATAAAACAAATGCTCTATTTTATTTATTTGGTCATAAAATATAGCAATTTAATGAAAGACTCAGTTATTGTAAGTTAAAACATCTCAAACAGACAATAGTTCAATGCTCTCCCTTTCCTCTGGATGGTTTGATAATGTTTTCTTTTATTTAGATAATTTATCTCTCACATACACTCCCTCACATAGTCACTAATACACACACACACACACACACACACACACACTCACTTTCCCTCTTACACTCACACATCTCCTTATTTACATTCCTGTTCATATCAAGGACAACTTTTAGGGGGCAGAAACCCCAACTGAGCTGTCTTAAGGAAAAAGAATTTGTATTGGCTCATATAACTAAAATGTACCAGGTTCAGGGCTGGCTTCTGGAAAAACTTGGTGCATGGGCAAAGCTTGACCAATAATTTTTGACTGAAGCTCAATTTTCAGTTAATTCAATCTGTGTAGATATAGATCAACCACAACTGATGAGTATTTTCTTCTTTCCTAATCAGAAGTGACATCTCAGATTATCTGGATCTGTGGTTTTCAGCCCCAGTGGAATATTAAAGTCATCCTGAAACTCTAAACAATACAATGCCTAGACTTCAGCCTCCAAAATTCTAATTCCATTAGTCTGGGCGAGAACCTGAACATTGGTTTGCTTACAAGTGTTGTGATTCTCAGGTACCCCAGAGTAGAGAGCCACTGATTTATCCGGCTTTTTGAACGTCCTTTCCCAGAGTGCTGCTGGCCATTTCATCCCGAGAGGCTATAGCTAGAGGGTTTCGCACAAGGGTCTAGCAAAGAGAGAGTCCCCAAATTCTTAGAGAACATAGAAAATCAATCTGTAAAAAAGAAAATGATCCATTATAAGAAAACTTCAGGGAGTAGACGCAGCTTAGAATAGAAGGTAAAGTCAAAACCTAGGAAGCGGATGGACTAGAATGGAAGCTAGCTGGAGAACAAAGTCAATAAGACCACGGATGTTAGCCAAGCCTGGAATATTTGCATGTCAGTGTCTGGTCTGAGTTAGCTTAAAGGCGCCTGGTCTCATCAGACAATCTCCATTGACTTAACCCACACTGGGCTCTGTTGGCATGGGTAAGACTGTAATAGGGTGCAGAACAGCTGGCTATTTTTTTTTAAATAATTGAACACAGATATCAACTATGTGGTCAGAGTGACCACATTGTGATGCCTTTATGGGTGGGAAAGGTAGAACCTAAAAGCTTATCACTCTGGGACTCGGCTGAAAGTGACCCGACTGGCAGGAACATCTGTCACCTTCTGCCTTTCCTTCACTGAAGTCCATCCCAAACTTTGTGTGCAGTACAGTTTGTCCTGGGGTGAGACTGTGTCCAATAACTCCCATGCTCACCTAATCACTAGGACCCAGAGCCAGAAAATTTCTGCCACTGAATGAAGATCTTTACCATGAATAATTACAAATCAGGCAGGCGATCATTTGTGACACGGTTCATTGGCTCCGTCAGAGTGAAACAAAGACATTTTTCACTCTCTTCCGTCTACTACGTGCATGATTAAAATGCCTTTGTAGATTACTGTAAATAATTCAAATGTTTATTAAAAACTCTGCTGGACGATCAAGGAATCATAGATAATAAAAGGGAATACCATCCAATTTATTTTTATTTGTCATGCTCCATCCATCATATCGCAAAGTGTTTCAAGGGAAAACACAAAAAGAGGAAGGGTTTTCAGGCAAGTTTCAGAGAGGAGGTCATTTAAAATGATCTGAGGAGAAAGTGTTAAGAAAGTGACACTTCATTTTTTAGGGTCCCAGTGATTTTGCTGGATCAGGTCATCTTGCGAATTCAGCTCTGACATTTGGTTATTTTAATCAGTATTCCAACAGATGAACTTGGCTCACAGTAAGGAGGAGTGGGCATATTGTCTAACATCTGTAAGCAGCTCAACTTCTGTGTCCCTCTGTATTTGTGGTATATGGGCAGAGGAAATGTGAACCCCTTCTGGCTCCCCTGGGGTACAGACATTATGGCTCAACACAATTGCCATAGTACATTTGCACCTGCCGTTTTGGCCCGTGAAAAATGAAACAGGGGGCCAAGTCAGAGGTAGCATCCTAATCTAAGCTCTGATGTTTTTGGTTTAGCATGGTCAGTTGCCCTCAGCCCAAGTGACCCCTGTAGTTATTAATGACAAGTGATAATATCTGCCATTTACTAGGTGACTGTCATCTGGCAGGCACTGAATTTCGCAGTTCTGATATGATGAGGATGGTGTTGTCTCATGGTAATTAAGTCACTGGCTTGGGAGTCAGATCACAGATTGCAGAGTTTAGAGTATTGGCTTCAAACATACTAAATCATTGACTTGAGCAAATTATTTAACTTCTTTAAGCTGAGGTTCTTTATCTATGAAATGTGTGTAACAATGAAACCCACTTCACAGCATTATAGATTGTACAATAGTCCCTATGAAGAAGCACTAGCCCATGACTGGCACTGCCAGCACTTAAGAAATGTTAGCAATCATTATAAATCTCACTTAGTACTTAATATTAATAACTAATACATTATCATGAGTACCCTTTAATAGTATGACAATATTGTCATGTTCATTTTACAGAAAAGGCTAGTGAGACTCAGTGACACTGAATACTGTGGGTATGTCCCAGCTAATATTTGAATATAGACTTTTTTGATTTCACAACATGCTTCAAATGTGGCTATCAAAAGGGTTTCCCTTTACTCAGGATACAAATAGAATTTTAAAGTCATTACAACCTCAGGATCTCATCAACCATCCTAGGAATTTCAAAACACACAGGATTTAGTGCAAAAGTTGGTTGCCATGGGGTAGAAGACACTGTAAGAGTGAAAACGGGATAGGCAGAAGGCTGGAGGAGCAAAATGAAAAATAAGTAATACTCAAATATTAAGAGCTGCTAGTGTTCTGGGTAGACCCAGACCAACTGTACCTGTTGATGCATTGCTAGCTGTGCTGTTGTGGGCACGTCCACTAATAAGCACTGAAATAGGTGAGACCGTGCAGCCCCTGCCTGAGATACTAGAGTCTGAAATCACCCTATCTCTGTTTTCTCTATATCAACTGCCACACTGCCAGATCCAGAAGCAGAAAGTATCTCTCTCTTCCTTGACTTCTGACTTCCCAACCCTGTGTCCCATTGGTGGAACCCAAGAGAACACCAGGTAGACCAGAAGTCTGCAAAATATTGCTTGCTAACTCCCTGGCCCAGTGGCAAAGTACAGAGAATAGAGCTGAGGTGGTGGGGTGGGTGGCTGAGAGACAACAGGCAAATATTGGGCACCGTGACAACCTAATATGACCCTAACCTTTTAGTTGAAACTCTTAGTCCATAGGATTGTGCATTTACCCATCTAGACCAATCTCAGTAGATCTACTCTGTAGTAAAAGAAAACACCAGCCCTTCCTTCATTGAGAATGGCTTGTATGGGGAAGTTATTCCCTCCCAGGAATAAAAGGGTAGAAATACGAGGGGACCATTCTGAAATATACCCAGAGCTAAACGAAATGGGATGTTGATAGTGCCCTAGTAAGCTAACTCTACGTGATCAAACAACTCCCACCCTCACTAGTCTTCTGTGGACCAGGAGACTAATGAAGCCAAATGATAGTCATGGCCTGTTTTCTTGGTCAGGCTAGGCTGGGCTTATGGTGTGGTGGCAAATAAACCCACAATCTCAGGGGTTTATTTCTTATATGCCCAGTCTGCTCTAGGTTGGACCCTGTCCAGGGCCTCTTGCTTAATGACATAGTGATCCAATCTGTTCATGTGGCTTCATCATCTGAATGCACCACTTCTACACTCACCACCCAAGGGGAAAAATGGTTGGAAGGTTAGGAGAGGGATTTTCATTACCTGACCCAGGAGTGATACACCTCACTTGTGCTCATAATCTACTAAGACAATAGTCACTTGGCCTTGACCACTGTGAGGGACGAAGAAGTGAGATATAGCCTTCTCACTTCCCACAGAATTGAGGAGACCCAGGTGAGGGTGGTGCTAGCAATGTTCACTTCACACAGGCTGCTCCATAATTGACTCTGCTGAATGGTAGGAAATGACAGTGGATATTTTTATAATGACTGGCATATCATACAAAGAAAGTGTTTTCATTAATACTGACATTAAAAGACAAAAAAAAATTCTGCACTTGTGGCTATTGCTTTAGATTATGTCCTCACAACCTGGCAAATTAGTTCCTCCATTTGTGGTTCTTTATTGAGGATTTGAGAAGCATTGTATATGCATATATGTACATCGCATCTCTCTCTATACAATTATTTCCTCCTGATGAATTACTAATGATTTTATTAATAACATAACTTTTTACTTATATTTCTAATATTGTCTTACATTGGTGACAACAATCTCTTCCCTTAACTATCTGATATATGATTTCTGTGTGTTTTTCTTAGAAAGAAAAATTATTTCTTTAAAAATTCTACAATTCTTTAACTTGAAAATATTTGCCCAACACTTTGTAGGACCCATTCTTATAAAGTTTCTCCTTATTTTGAACAAATAACTCAAGCCTCTGTCTTAATCCATGCAATATTACATCTCTAAAACTAATAAGTGTAAAAGCCAGGTGTTCCAGGAAAGGTGTACAGCATTCTCAAAGCTCCAAATTTCAAGTTCAATAAATAAGACTAGTTGTAAGTTGTGAAGATTTTTTAATTTTATCTCAAGAGTTCATTCTTTCAGGAAACTGGTATACTCAATTTAATATGACAGTAATGAAATACGTTAGCTGAATAAGGAGGGTATTTTGTTTAAAAACTAAAGAGAAGTTCCTGGTAACTGACATGATGTCTCTTGATTCTCTATTACATGACTACCTTGATGCTGTGCATATCTGTCAAATATTGATAATTTTGGTTTGTGAAAGCATCAGTTGAGAAGACAAATGAGAAGAACAAAAAGCGTCTATAAAACATTGTAAATGCATTCTTAGAGAATGACTTATGAATGAATTATTTAAAAAATGAGTGAATTAATGAATTAATGATTTGTGTCTCCAACCAAAAATCTTAAAGAAAGCATTGAAAAATCAAATATAGCACAGATATTTGCCAAAAACTTTTGTTTGTTTTCAACTTATTTTATTTCTTATGGATTATATTTATAAAAACTAAATCTTCCTGAATATGCTTTTCATGATAAAGATTTAGTATAGCCTCAGTTAATAAAATTTAATAGAAAGAGTCTGTTAAGAACTGGCAGTACTTCTAATTTGTGCATTTCAACAGAATATTTAGTTTCAGATTCCCACTGTTAAAACACTTCCATAATATTTTGGTAAATTCAGTATTTATCGATAAAGCAAATTTAACCCGCATAAAACAGGTGATCATATATCTGTATTGGTTTCCTAGGGCTGCCATAATAGTTTACCACAAACTTATATCAAAACAAACAATCAGGGGCGGAGCAAGATGGCGGAGGAGTAGGAGACCTAGATTTCGTCTGGTCTCAGGAATTCAGCTGAATAGGGATCAAACCATTCTGAACACCTACGAACTCAACAGGAGATCGAAGAGGAGAGTAGCAACAACTCTCTGAACAGAGAAGCGACCATTTACTGGAAGGTAGGACGTGCGGAGAAGTGAATCCGAGGCGATAGTCGGGAGGATAGACGGCGGGGGAGGGGCCTCCGTCGGCCGCTTCTGGCAAGTGCTAGAGCCGCGGAGCACAAAATCGGACCTTTTAGAAGTCGGCTCCGCGGAGGGACGTCGCTCCAGTGGCTAAGCGGGGGTGGAACCCTCGCTGGACAGTGTGGTCTCAGGACCCTCGGGGTCACAGAAAGACCGGGGGTGCCTGAGTGCGGCAGAGCTCCCAGGTATCGGAGCGGGGAAGCCGGCTGCAGAGACGGAGCCGAGGCGCAGGATCTCAGCTCGGGGTGGCCATAAACTGTGATCCGCGGCCCAGTCAGGCCACTGCTCCTGCAGCAGGGACCCAACAAGCGGCAAATCCGGGGAGACTCCTCTTCCTTCCCGGGTTGGAGCGGCGCGGGAACACACCGCAGGGATCTGCTGGGTTTGGAGACTCCACACAGGGTCGGGTGCCAGAGATACAAACGCTCGGTCACAGGCCGGGTGAGCACGGAGAGCGGCCGGAGACCAGGGACAAGGGAGTGACTGCTTTTCTCTGGGGGCGCACTGAGGAGTGGGGCCCCGAGTTCTCAGCTCCTCCGGGTGGAGATTGGGAGGCCACCATTTTAGCCCTGGTCCTCCAAGGCTGTACGGAGAGCTTGCAGGGAACAAAATCTCCTGAGATCAAACCCGAGCAGCTTGCTTAGCCCGGTCCGTCAAGGGCGGGGCAATTCCGCCTCCGGCAAAGACATTTGGAAACCACAGCAACAGGCCCCACCCCCAGAAGATCAGCAGGAACAGCCAGCAAGCCAAGACCAAGTTTACCGATCAAGGAGAAAGGGAGAACTCCAGCGCTAGGGGAATACTGCACATAGAATTCATGGCTTTTTTTTACCATGATTCATTAGTTCATCAAAGTTAATTTTTGTTAACTGTTTTTTTTTTCTTTTTCTTTTTCCCTTTTTCAACCAACATCTTATCAATCTCTTTTTAAAAAAAAAAACATTTTTTATTTTTAAGTTTTAGAGTCATATTTTATCCCTTCATAGTAGTTACCCTTATTTTTGGCATATATATATAAGTTGTACTCTCTTTAAAATTTTGAGATACAGTTTCTTCTAGCAGATAAAAATATACCCTAAATCACTAGTGTATGGTTCTGTTCTAGTCTCCTGCCTGATCACATTCTCTCCCTTTTTTCTTTTTTTTTTTTAAATCTTCTTTCTTTTTTCAAACAACTTCTTATCAAGTCCTTTTATAAAATCTTTTATAATTTTCGTCTTTACAGTCATCTTCTATCCCTTCATTGATTCAACCCTTATTTTGTACATATATGTCTTTCTTCCTTTAAAATTTTAGGAGGCACTTTTTTCTAACAGACCAAAATATGTCCAAAATCTAGTGTGTGGCACTGATCTATGCACTAGCCTGATCATATTTGATCACATTCTGCTTTTTTTGTATTGTTCTGTTTTTGTTTTTATCTTTTTTTCTTTTCTTTTTTTTTCTCTTTCTTTTTTCTTTCTTTCCCTTTCTTTTCCCCTGGTTTCAGGTCTTTTCTGATTTGTATACAGTATATTTGCTGGGGACGTTGTAATCTGTTAGCATTTTGTTCTCTCATTCATCTATTCTCCTCTGGACAAAATGACAAGATGAAAAAAATCACCTCAGCAAAAAGAACATGAGGTAGTACCGTCACCCAGGGACCTACTCAATACGGACATTAGTACAATGTCAGACCTAGAGTTCAGAATCATGACTTTAAAGATACTAGCTGGGCTTGAAAAAAGCGTGGAAGTTATTAGAGAAACCCTTTCTGGAGAAATAAAAGAACTAAAATCTAACCAAGTCGAAATCAAAAAGGCTATTGATGAGGTGCAATCAAAAATGGGGGCACTAACTGCTAGGATAAATGAGGCAGAAGAGAGAATCAGTGATATAGAAGACCAAATGAGGGAAAATAAAGAGGCTGAGAAAAAGAGGGAGAAACAACTACAGGATCACGAGGGCAGAATTCGAGAGATAAGTGATTCGATAAGACGAAACAACATTAGAATAATTGGGATCCCAGAAGAAGAAGAAAGAGAGAGAGGGGCAGAAGGTATATTGGAGCAAATAATAGCAGAGAACTTCCCTAATGTGGGGAAGGAAACAGGCATCAAAATCCAGGAGGCACAGAGAACCCCTCTCAAAATCAATAAAAATAGGTCAACACCCCGACATTTAATAGTAAAACTTACGAGTCTCAGAGACAAAGAGAAAATCCTGAAAGCAGCTCGGGAGAAGAGATATGTAACCTACAATGGTAAAAATATTAAATTGGCAACAGACCTATCCACAGAGACCTGGCAGGCCAGAAAGGACTGGCAAGATATCTTCAGAGCACTAAACGAGAAAAATATGCAGCCAAGAATACTATATCCAGCTAGGCTGTCATTGAAAATAGAAGGAGAGATAAAAAGCTTCCAGAACAAACAAAAACTAAAGGAATTTGCAAACACGAAACCAGCCCTCCAAGAAATATTGAAAGGGGTCCTCTAAGCAAAGAGAGAACCTAAAAGCAGCAAAGAGCAGAAACGAACACAGACAACATACACTAACAGTCACCGTACAGGCAATACAATGGCACTGAATTCATACCTTTCAATAGTTACCCTGAATGTAAATGCCCTCAATGCCCCAATCAAAAGACACAGGCTATCAGATTGGATTAAAAAACAAGACCTATCCATATGCTGTCTGCAAGAGACTCATTTTAGACCCAAAGACACCCCCAGATTGAAAGTGAGGGGGTGGAAAACCATTTACCATGCGAATGGACACCAAAAGAAAGCTGGGGTGGCAATCCTTATATCAGACAAACTAGATTTTAAAACAAAGACTGTAATAAGAGATGAGGAAGGACAATATATCCTACTGAAAGGGTATATCCAACAAGAAGATCTAACAATTGTAAATATCTATGCCCCGAACATGGGAACAGCCAATTATATAAGGCAATTAATAACAAAAGCAAAGAAACACATTGAGAACAATACAATAATAGTGGGGGACTTTAACACCCCCCTGACTGAAATGGACAGATCATCAAAGCAAAAGATCAACAAGGAAATAAAGACTTTAAATGACACACTGGACCAATGGACTTCACAGACATATTCAGAACATTCCATCCCAAAGCAATGGAATACACATTCTTCTCTAGTGCCCATGGAACATTCTCCAGAATTGATCACATCCTAGGTCACAAATCAGGTCTCAACTGGTACCAAAAGATTGGGATCATTCCCTGCATATTTTCAGACCCCAATGCTTTGAAACTAGAACTCAATCACAAGAGGAAAGTCGGAAAGAACTCAAATACATGGAGGCTAAAGAGCATCCTACTAAAGAATGAATGGGTCAACCAGGAAATTAAAGAAGAATTAAAAAAATTCATGGAAACCAATGAAAATGAAAACACAACTGTCCAAAATCTTTGGGATACAACAAAGGCAGTCCTGAGAGGAAAGTATATAGCAATACAAGCCTTTCTCAAGAAACAAGAAAGGTCTCAAATACACAACCTAACCCTACACCTAAAGGAGCTGGAGAAAGAACAGCAAATAAAGCCTAAACCCAGCAGGAGAAGAGAAATAATAAAGATCAGAGCAGAAATCAATGAAATAGAAACCAAAAGAACAGTAGAAGATCAACGAAACTAGGAGCTGGTTCTTTGAAAGAATTAACAAGATTGATAAACCCCTGGCCAGACCGATCAAAAAGAAAAGAGAAAGGACCCAAATCAACAAAATCATGATTGAAAGTAGAGAGATCACAACCAACACCAAAGAAATACAAACAATTATAAGAACATATTAGGAGCAACTCTATGCCAGCAAATTAGATAACCTGGAAGAAATGGGTGCATTCCTAGAGATGTATCAACTACCAAAACTGAACCAGGAAGAAATAGAAAATCTGAACAGACCTATAACCACTAAGGAAATTGAAGCAGTCATCAAAAATCTCCCAAGAAACAAAAGCCCAGGGCCAGATGGCTTCCCAGGGGAATTCTATCAGACATTTCAAGAAGAATTAATACCTATTCTCCTGAAACTGTTCCAAAAAATAGAAATGGAAGGAAAACTTCCAAATTCATTTTATGAGGCCACCATTACCTTGATCCCAAAACCAAGCAAAGATCCCATCAAAAAGGAGAATTACAGACCAATATCCTTGATGAACATGGATGCAAAAATTCTCACCAAAATACTAGCCAATAGGATCCAACAGTACATTAAAAGGATTATTCACCACGACCAAGTGGGATTTATCCCTGGGCTGCAAGGCTGGTTCAACATCCGCAAATCAATCAACGTGATACAATACATTAACAAAAGAAAGAACAAGAATCATATGATCCTCTCAAGAGATGCAGAAAAAGCATTTGACAAAGTACAGCATCCTTTCTTGATCAAAACTCTTCAGAGTAGAGGGATAGAGGGTACATACCTCAATATCATAAAAGCCATCTACAAAAAACCTACAGCGAATATCATTCTCAATGGGGAAAGGCTGAGAGCTTTTCCCCTAAGGTCAGGAACGCGACAGGGATGTCCACTCTCACCACTGCTATTCAACATAGTATTAGAAGTCCTAGCCACAGCAATCAGACAACAAAAAGAAATCAAAGGCATCCAAATCGGCAAAGAGGAAGTCAAACTCTCACTCTTTGCAGATGATATGATGCTTTATGTGGAAAACCCAAAAGACTCCACCCCAAAACTGCTAGAACTCATACAGGAATTCAGTCAAGTAGCAGGCTATAAAATCAATGCACAGAAATCAGTGACATTCCTATACACCAACAACAAGAGAGAAGAGAAACAAATCAAGGAGTCAATCCCATTCACAATTGCACCCAAAACCATAAGATACCTAAGAATAAATTTAACCAAAGAGGCAAAGGATCTGTACTCAGAAAACTATAAAATACTCATAAAAGAAATTGAAGAAGACACAAAGAAATGGAAAAAAGTTCCATGCTCATGGATTGGAAGAACAAACATTGTGAAGATGTCAATGCTACCTAGAGCAATCTACACATTCAATGCAATCCCCATCAAAATACCATCCACTTTTTTCAAAGAAATGGAACTAATAATCCTAAAATTTTATGGAACCAGAAGAGACCCCGAATAGCCAAAGGAATATTGAAAAAGAAAAGCAAAGCTGGCAGCATCACAATTCCGGACTTCCAGCTCTATTACAAAGCTGTCATCATCAAGACAGTATGGTACTGGCACAAAAACAGACACATAGATCAATGGAACAGAATCGAGAGCCCAGAAATGGACCCTCAACTCTATGGTCAACTTATCTTTGACAAAGCAGGAAAGAATGTCCAGTGGATAAAGACAGTGTCTTCAACAAATGGTGTTGGGAAAATTGGACAGCCACATGCAGAAGAATGAAACTGGACCATTTCTTTACACCACACACAAAAAGACACCAAATGGTTGAAAGACCTAAACGTGAGACAGGAGTCCATCAAAATCCTAAAGGAGAACACAGGTAGCAACCTCTTCCACCTCAGCCGCAGCAACTTCTTCCTAGAAACATCACCAAAGGCACAGGAAGCCAGGGCAAAAATGAACTCTTGGGATTTCATCAAGATAAAAAGCTTTTGCACAGCAAAAGAAACAGTCCACACAACCAAAAGACAACCGACCAAATGGGAGAAAATATTTGCAAATGACATATCAGATAAAGGGCTAGTATCCAAAATCTATAAAGAACTTTTCCAACTCAACACCCAAAGAACAAATAATCCAATCAAGAAATGGGCAGAAGACAGGAACAGACATTTTTCCAAAGAAGACATCCAAATGGCCAACAGACACTTGAAAAAGTGCTCAACATCGCTCAGCCTCAGGAAAATCCAAATCAAAACCTCAATGAGATACCACCTCACACCCCTCAGAATGGCTAAAATTAACAACTCAGGGAACGACAGATGTTGGCGGGGATGTGGAGAAAGGGGAACCCTCCTACACTGTTGGTGGGAATGCAAGCTGGTGCAACCCCTCTGGAAAACAGTATGGAGGTTCCTCAAACAGTTGAAATTAGAGCTACCATTCGATCTAGCAATTGCACTACTGGGTATTTATCCCAAAGATACAAATGTAGGGACCCGAAGGTGTACGTGCACCCCAATGTTTATAGCAGCAATGTCCACAATAGCCAAACTGTGGAAAGAGCCAAGATGTCCATCGACAGATGAATGGATAAAGAAGAGGTGGTATATATACACAATGGAATATTATGCAGCCATCAAAAGGAATGAGATCTTGCCTTTTGCAACGACGTGGATGGAACTGGAGGGTGTTATGCTGAGTGAAATAAGTCAATCAGAGAAAGACATGTATCATATGACCTCACTGATATGAGGAATTCTTAATCTCAGGAACAAACTGAGGGTTGCTGGAGTGGTCGGGGGTGGGAGGCATGGGGTGGCTGGGTGTTAGACATTGGGGAGGGTATGTGCTACAGTGAGCGCTGTGAATTGTGCAAGACTGTTGAATCACAGATCTGTACTTCTGAAACAAATAATGGAACGTATTTTAAGAAAAAAGAAAAAGAAGAAGATAGCAGGAGAGGAAGAATGAAGGGGAGTAAGTCAGAGGGGGAGATGAACCAGGAGAGATGATGGACTCTGAAAAACAAACTGAGGGTTCTAGAGGGGAGGAGGGTGGGGGGATGGGTTGGCCTGGTGATGGGTATTAAGGAGGGCACATTCTGCATGGAGAACTGGGTGTTATGAACAAACAATGAATCATGGAACACTACACCAAAACAAATGATGTAATATATGGTGATTAACATAACAATAAAAAATAAAATAAAAAAATAAAAAACAATCAAATAAAAACAAACAGAACACAGAAATTTATTCTTCCACAGTTCTGGATGTTTCAAGTCTGAAATCAGGATGTTGACTGGGCCATACTTTCTCTGAATGCAGTAGAGGAGAAACTGTTCACTGCCCCTCTCTTAGTTTCTGGTATTGTCAGCAATCCAAGGCATTCCTTGGCTTGTAAATATATCACTCCCTCACTCCCAACCTTACCTCCTTGTCACGTGGCATTGTCCCTTGTGCTTCAATCTCTATGTGTCTTGTCCTTTCTTATAAAGATGCCAGGCTTTTTTAGGTTGTGAACCTCATGTTGAATAACTCTGCAAAAGACCCTATTTCCAGATAAAGTCATGTTCACAGGAAATGGGGGTTAAGACTTCAGCATATTTTTTGGGAGATAGAATTCAATGCACAATGTGAAGAATGACTTTTAGTTAAGGTGAACAAAAAGGTTCAATGGCGAACCTTTGAAAGCAGTTGTCTAAGAATTATTAACACTTTTCTAGCTACATGTTTTCACCTGATGCGTCTTTTTTAAAGATTTTATTTATTTATTTTGAGAGAGAGAGAGAGCACAAGTGAGGGGGAGGGGCAGAGGGAGAGGGAGAAGCAGACTCCCCACTGAGGAGGCAGCCCCATATGGGGCTCGATCCCAGGCCCCCAGGATCATGACCAGAGCCAAAGGCAGATGCTTAACTGACTGAGCTACCCAGGCGCCCCATGCCTGATGCATCTTTTACCTTAACCATCCATTTAGAAACGCATTTGTGCTGTTCATGAGTTTAATTCAGAATCATATAATCTAGCTTCATCTCTGGACAGAATTTCAGGTCTGCTCCTACAGAGTTGAATAAAATGTTAACAACTCTTTCTTAAATAGGTGGATTTTACCCTTCATTTCCACCCCAAATTGAGTGATATTGACCTCAGCCTCTTTTCTTTCTCAATGGACGCATCTTATGTCATCTGGTTTCTTAATCAAAATAAGAATCCAGGAGAAAAAATCAAACTAAAAACAGGGAAGCTGGGATTGGAAAAAGAAAATTGGAAATTCAAACTCAGCTCCATAAATCCTTGAGAATGTTTCATTTGATGGTATTTACCTGTTAATTAGGACCAAAGTAGAAAAATTGTATAATAAAACTCATAAAAACATACTGGCTGAATATTAATGAATTCAGTGATGGGCTTCTGTTTCCAGGTAACCGAATATTCCCCAAGAGTATTAATGTTGGTTGTAAAACAACAACAGCTCAGGCAGGAATGTTTGCGGCTCTGTTGAACAAAGGCTCAGAATCCCCTAGGCCACATTGCCGCTCATCCTGGGCTGCAGATTGCAGCGATGGCTTCAAGATCATTGCTCTCATTGTTTCTATCATGTCTGTCACCAACTTGAACTACACACTCAAAATTCACTGGGAGCTGGTAATAAATAGATGTTGGCACCCATAGGAAGAGTAGGGAACTGAATGATTGTCCACAGTGCTAAGGAACATGATGAAGGGGATTTGCATTTTAATCCTCACTCCACTGCTAATAGATTGATGCCTCTAAGTTTTGTTTCCTTTCTGTCCACAGAAGGAAAGAAAGAGACAAAGAAAGAGACATAGAGATAGAGAGAGAGAGAGAGGAAGGAAGGAAGAAAGGAAAGAAAGAGGAAGGGAGGGAGGGAGGAAAGGAGAGAGAAAATTATTAGATTAGCTGAACTACAGAATCATCTGCCGTTCTACCAGCCTGTGGTTAGTCATGATTACAAGAATAAAAAAACAAAACAAACAAACAAACAAAAACACTTCTCAATTGTTAAATGGAGGTACTAGTGGAGATAACAGAAATAAACCAGCATGCCAGAAGGATGTGTTAGGGGCCCAAAGTCAAGATTAGAAAAAAACATTGGTCCAGTTTCAGAGAAAGCAACTAGTGGCCTCCCTGTGATGCACAGATGATCTAATTAACTTCACCTCTCATCTAGCCTCGTGTCTGACCCCTCCCGACCCCATGCCACAGTCCAGTCATAGCTGCCCCTACTCACTCTTCTGATGGAGTCAGAATGAACAAGTGACATGGATGTTGGCTTGTGTTCTCATCAGCATTCATCTGCTCATCAGATCTACCCCACGTGGCAATCAAGAATGATGGGCTAGCCCGGAGCCAGTAGGTATAGCTGTCACTCTCCCAATCCCACTGTCAGTGCCTGATTAGCCTAGGCAATCAGCTTAACAAGAAGGGCCCTGCTCTGAACCTATGGATACATACATGGCCGCCTATGGTGAGCTTTCACCTGGGGCAGATGCAGCTAGCCTCCAGGGGGATTTATGACTTTGCTCTTCCCTCAGCAGCCTCCAGCCAATGAGAAGGTTGTCTCCATCCTACATTGCTAGGCTTCATAAAATGCATGCATTGGTAGGAGCAGATCTTCATTTGTAACACTATTTCAGACAGCCACCAGCCTGTAATTTATGCTCACTTTATATCTTATGCTGCTCCTTTCTCATTAACCACATATTTCATATTTTACAGCTGAAACTGGAAAAAAATATCTATTTCCCTGAATCTAACCTAGTCATTGACATGATTTCCCAGAAGGGAGACTAAGGAAAGGGAAAATGGCATTATGGTTATGGATACAGGCTTTCAAATCAGGAAGACCTATGTTCCAGTGGCAGCTCTCTTTCAGCATCTGTGAATCCAGGGCAAGTCACTTGGCCTCTTTGAGCATCTGTTTCTTCATCTCTCTGAGCATCTGTTTCTTCATCTATAAGATATGAATAAAATGACCTAAGACACAGGATTGTTGTGAGAATTAAATTAGATAGTGTATTTTAAAACATATTGTACTGGGTCTAGCAATTTCAACACTCAATAAATGGTAGCTGTTACCATAATGGTGATGATCACCATTATTATTATCATTATCATGGAAATATGCAAAGAGCTAGCATCCTCAAATTGAGATGGTTAGAGCTAGTTCATATATATATGTGTACATATATATATATATATATATGAAAATTGGCCATTGGTGTTATGGAAAACAGACAGGATTTGTAGAAAAAAATATGGATTTTCTTCTGCATTCTGAAACTCTAGTAATTGCTTTCCTGGAGGGGTGAAGACAAGGATATATCATTTAGAATGCCTGATTCTTCCTATCCTCCTGTGTAAAATGGGGGTAGTCATGGCTATGTTGTTGGGTTAGTGGTGCCAAGTGTAAGGGGATAAGAGGTATATTATAAAATATTACATGTCATAAGATGATTATGCCTTTGAGGGGCGCCTGGGTGGCTCAGTCGGTTAAGCATCTGCCTTCGGCTCAGGTCATGATCCCAGAGTCCTGGGATCGAGCCCCACATCAGGCTCCCTGCTCAGTGGGGAGTCTGCTTCTCCCTCTCCCTGCCTCTCTGGCTACTTGTGCTTTCTCTCTATCTCTCTGTCAAATAAAGAAATAAAATCTTTAAAAAAAGATGATTATGCCTTTGAATATTGTCCTCTTTTGACGCCTCCTTTCCCTTCATTGATCTCCTGCTACCATGCTACTCTTTCCCAGCGGAGTAGCTGCTCTGTAGATTCAAGCCCATTCACACCACTCCCATTGTAACACATGGTCATTGGAGTTCTCCCGGTGCTCTCACCCTCCTACCCAACTGCAATTAAAGGTGCTCCACCTGATTGTTAGGTACCTGAAACCAGTCAAATTGAGGCTTTGGATTCAATATGTCTTCCAAATAACATATACATTTCTGCATGCAATGACTTACGTAGTATTGTAGGTGGTGGTTCTTGGATGTTTGTGGGCATGGGAATATCTTGGGAGCCCTTTTCAGAAGATGTTTTATTACTATTCACTAGGGTGGCTAGGAAGAACAAGAAGGCTGAATTTTTCTTTTTAGAGGATTAACATTTCTGCCAGCACCAAGGAGCTTATAAAACTTAAAACACAGGAGATCACAGATGTCAAATGTGGATCATGTCTGAAGGAAAATGGAAAAAATAAAGAACTTTATTTTCTCTCTGGGTGACGATGGCAGTCACCTTTAGATGAATTAGTAATCAGCTCCGGAGGAAGTCTTTACCCCCATGTAGTGATATTTATTAATGTGTTGGTAGGCTAGAGGCCAACCACTTTTCCCTGTCGTATTTGCCTAGGCAACCCCAAATCTCTACTTCATATTGTGTTATGACTACTGGCAAAACACTGCAATTGTTGTCTCCTCGGATGTGAAGAGAGAATTTCAGGACTTCAGGGAAAGGATTTGTGTCTATGGTTTAATGATGCTAATGAGACAAGATGGTCCTGTCTCATAGGTGAGAGAGAAGGTGGAAGTCAGGTTCAATCCTGTGCATAACTTGTCTTGTAGACACACTGTAAAGGAGAGAGAGTTACTTTCAAATCCAGTCGTCAAAAGCCTCTATGCTCAAGGACCAGTGCTTGGCCTATAATTTTTGACTTACTTTTTCTTTCTGAAATAGAAAGAACAAGGACCACTTTAGATTCCTAGCTTGAACTTGATGGTTGGACAAATGAACCATCTACACTTGTCCACAGAATGGAACTCCCCACTTATTTATTAATGATGGACAATAGGTGCCAAAACATTTTCTTACAATAATTTGGTATGTGCCTTTTATCCATGCTTGTTTCCTATGTAACAAGCATGGACGGATGCAGCTTAGGAACTTCAGAAGTATGGCTTGGACCTGAACCCAGATGGCCAGATGCTTATCAAAAGTTTTTGTGAACCATCCAAGCTTCTTGTATGTCAAGAGCTGAAGGAAAGCTCTTTCCTCATGAGCCCTTGGCATTTTTGGTTAAGACCCTGACTAATGCATAACAGGCTTTTCTCAAAGTTTTGGCTCTTGACCAAAACTTTACAGCGCCTCCCTATGAAGATGCCTGCCATGCAATTTATCTGTGTAATTTATCTCCCCGGGCCTTTGGAAAGGCTGAGTAGAGAACCTCCACGTTCAGATGGAGAGATTGACCATATAATGAAAGAGCATTATCTGTAGTGTTGCCAATGAATGAGGTGAAGTCTTCTTTGTGTCTTTCTCATGTATGTCATTCTTGGTAAATACAGAGTCTACCTTTGAACTTTATTTGTAAAATTATATAACTTTTATTCTTCATTTTTAGCTCATTTTTAAAAAAATGAATTTGATAGTTTTCATAACTTTTTTTGTCTCAGAGTGGTTTGAGCTTATTTATTCCTTTCTGTATGTCTAAAATGCAGTTAGCTTTGGCCAAGTGAATAGTTGTGCTCAATTAAATGACAAGATTCTTAAATAACAGGGACACCTGGCATGCACATAATGGGTATTGAGTAATGGTGAGCACACACGTAATGAAAAATGTAACTTTGAGCAAAACATAAAGAAATGGAAACACCACATAAGAAAAGATTTTTTCATCATGCAACTTTCTTTTTTTTTTAAAGATTTTATTTATTTATTTGACACACAGAGAGAGATAGTGAGAGAGAGAGAGAGAGAGAGGGAGAGAGAGAGGGAGAGAGCACAAGCAGGGGGAGCAGCAGGCAGAGGGAGAAGCAGGCTTCCTGCATGAGCAGGGAGCCTGATGTGGGGCTCGATCCCAGGACCCTGGGATCATGACCTGAGCTGAAGGCAGCGGTTTAACCAACTGAGCCACCCAGGTGCCCCTCATCATGCAACTTTCTTTACAGATTACCACTGCTTAAATCTTTCTCTCATCTCGCATAAACTTCCTTTTAAAAATCAATTTTCAGGGGCACCTGGGGCTCAGGCAGTTAAGCAGTTAAGCGTCCAAATCTTGGTTTTGGCTCAGGCCATGGTCTCATGGGTCATGAGATCGCATTCTCTCTCTCTCAAATAAATAAATAAATATTTTTGAAAAAATTAATTTTCTAATTTGTTTTATCCTTTGTTTTTAAGTTCAGGAAAAGAAGGTCAGAAACTGGGAGGAGTAGGAGACCTAGATTTCGTCTGGTCTCAGGAATTAAGCTGAATAGGGATCAAACCATTCTGAACACCTACGAACTCAACAGGAGATCGAACAGGAGAGTAGCAACAACTCTCTGAACAGAGAAGCGACCACTTACTGGAAGGTAGGGTGTGCGGAGAAGTGAATCCGAGGCGATATTCGGGAGGATAGACGGCGGGGGAGGGGCCTCCACCGGCCGCTTCTGGCAAGTGATAGAGCCGCGGAGCACAAAATCGGACCTTTTAGAAGTTGGCTTGGCGGAGGGACGTCGCTGCAGTGGCTAAGCGGGGGGTGGAATCCTCCCGGGACAGTGTGGTCTCAGGACCCTTGGGGTCACAGAGAGACCAGGGGTGCCTGAGTGCCCCAGAGCTCCCAGGTATCAGAGCAGGGAAGCTGGCTGCAGATACGGAGCAGAGTCGCGGGCTCTCAGCTCGGGGTTGCCATAAACTGTGATCTGCGGCCCAGTCGGGGCACGGCTCCCCCAGCAGGGACCCAACAAGCAGCAGATCCGGGGAGACTCCCCTTCCTTCCTGGGGAGGAGCGGTGCGGGAACGCACTGCAGGGATCTGCTGGGTTTGGAGACTCCGCGCGGGGTCGGGTGCCAGAGATAGCAACGCTCGATCACAGGCCGGGTGAGCACGGAGTGCGGCCGGAGACCGGGGACACGGGAGTGACTGCTTTTCTCTGGGGGCACACTGAGGAGCAGGGCCCCGAGTTCTCAGCTCCTCCGAGTGGAGATTGGGAGGCCACCATTTCTGCCCTGGTCCTCCAAAGCTGTACCGAGAGCTTGCAGGGAACAAAAGCTCCTGAGAGCAAACCGTAGCAGCTTCCTTAGCCCGGACCGACAAGGGCGGGGCAATTCCACCTCCGGCAAAGACATTTGGAAACCACAGCAAAAGGCCCCTCCCCCAGAAGATCAACACAAACAGCCAGCAAGCCAAGACCAAGTTGATCGATCAAGGAGAATAGGAGAACTCCAGCGCTAGGGGAATACTGCACATAGATTCATGGCATTCTTTTTTTTTTTTTTTTTTTACCATGATTCATTATTTCATCAAAGTTAATTTTTGTTGACTGTTTTTTTTTATTTTTCTTTTTCCCTTTTTCAACCAACATCTTATAAATCCCTTTTAAAAAAAAAAAAACATTTTTTATTTTTCATTTTTAGAGTCATATTTTATCCCTTCATAGTAGTTACCCTTATTTTTGGCATATATATATAAGTTGTTCTCTCTTTAAAATTTTGAGGTACAGTTTCTTCTAACAGATCAAAATATACCCTAAATCACTAGTGTATGGCTTTGTTCTAGTCTCCTGCCTGATCACATTCTCTCCCTTTTTCCTTTTTTTTTCTTAAATCTTCTTTCTTTTTTCAAACAACTTATCTTACCAAGTCCTTTTATAAAATCTTTTATAATTTTCATCTTTACAGTCATCTTCCATCCCTTCATTGTATCAACCCTTATTTTGTACATATATGTCTTTCTTCCTTTAAAATTTTAGGAGGCACTTTTTTCTAACAGACCAAAATATGCCCAAAATCTAGTGTGTGGCACTGATCTATGCACTAACCTGATCATATTTGATCATATTCTGCCTTTTTTGTATTGTTTTGTTTTTGTTTTTATCTTTTTTTTTCTTTTTCTCTTTCTTTTTTCTTTCTTTTCCTTTCTTTTCCCTGGTTTCAGGTCTTTTCTGATTTGTATACAGCATATTTGCTGGGGACGTTGTTAACCTATTAGCATTCTGTTCTCTCATTCATCTGTTCTCCTCTGGACAAAATGACAAGACGAAAGAAATCACCTCAGCAAAAAGAACAAGAGGTAGTACCGTCAGCCAGGGACCTACTCAATACGGACATTAGTACGATGTCGGACCTAGAGTTCAGAATCATGACTTTAAAGATACTAGCTGGGCTTGAAAAAAACGTGGAAGTTATTAGAGAAACCCTTTCTGGAGAAATAAAAGAACTAAAATCTAACCAAATCGAAATCAAAAAGGCTATTGATGAGGTGCAATCAAAAATGGGGGCACTAAATGCTAGCATAAATGAGGCAGAAGAGAGAATCAGCGATATAGAAGACCAAATGATGGAAAATAAAGAGGCTGAGAAAAAGAGAGAGAAACAACTACAGGATCACGAGGGCAGAATTCAAGAGATAAGTGATATGATAAGATGAAACAACATTAGAATAATTGGGATCCCAGAAGAAGAAGAGAGAGAGAGAGGGGCAGAAGGTATATTGGAGCAAATTATAGCAGAGAACTTCCCTAATGTGAGGAAGGAAACAGGCATTAAAATCCAGGAGGCACAGAGAACCCCTCTCAAAATCAATAAAAATAGGTCAACACCCCGACATCTAATAGTAAAACTTACGAGTCTCAGAGACAAAGAGAAAATCCTGAAAGCAGCTCGGGAGAAGAGATATGTAACCTACAATGGTAGAAACATTAGATTGGCAACAGACCTATCCACAGAGACCTGGCAGGCCAGAAAGGACTGGCATGATATCTTCAGAGCACTAAACGAGAAAAATATGCAGCCAAGAATACTATATCCAGCTAGGCTATCATTGAAAATAGAAGGAGAGATAAAAAGCTTCCAGAACAAACAAAAACTAAAGGAATTTGCAAACACGAAACCAGCCCTCCAAGAAATATTGAGAGGGGTCCTCTAAGCAAAGAGAGAACCTAAAAGCAGCAAAGAGCAGAAAGGAACACAGACAACAGACAGTTAACAGTCACCTTACAGGCAATACAATGGCACTAAATTCATACCTTTCAATAGTTACCCTGAATGTAAATGCCCTCAATGCCCCAATCAAAAGACACAGGCTATCAGATTGGATTAAAAAACAAGAACTATCCATATGCTGTCTGCAAGAGACTCATTTTAGACCCAAAGACACCCCCAGATTGAAAGTGAGGGGGTGGAAAACCATGTACCATGCTAATGGACACCAAAAGAAAGCTGGGGTGGCAATCCTTATATCAGACAAACTAGATTTTAAAACAAAGACTGTAATAAGAGATGAGGAAGGACACTATATCCTACTTAAAGGGTCTATCCAACAAGAAGATCTAACAATTGTAAATATCTATGCCCCGAACATGGGAGCAGCCAATTATATAAGGCAATTAATAACAAAGGCAAAGAAACACATTGACAACAATGCAATAATAGTGGGGGACTTTAACACCCCTCTGACTGAAATGGACAGATCATCTAAGCAAAAGATCACAAGGAAATAAAGACTTTAAATGACACACTGAACCAAATGGACTTCACAGACATATTCAGAACATTCCATCCCAAAGCAAAGGAATACACATTCTTCTCTAGTGCCCATGGAACATTCTCCAGAATTGATCCCATCCTAGGTCACAAATCAGGTCTCAATCGGTACCAAAAGATTGGGATCATTCCCTGCATATTTTCAGACCCCAATGCTTTGAAACTAGAACTCAACCACAAGAGGAAAGTCGGAAAGAACTCAAATACATGGAGGCTAAAGAGCATCCTACTAAAGAATGAATGGGTCCACCAGGAAATTAAAGAAGAATTAAAAAAATTCATGGAAACCAATGAAAATGAAAACACAACTGTCCAAAATCTTTGGGATACAGCAAAGGCAGTCCTGAGAGGAAAGTATATAGCAATACAAGCCTTTCTCAAGAAACAAGAAAGGTCTCAAATACACAACCTAACCCTACACCTAAAGGAGCTGGAGAAAGAACAGCAAATAAAGCCTAAACCCAGCAGGAGAAGAGAAATCATAAAGATCAGAGCAGAAATCAATGAACTAGAAACCAAAAGAACAGTAGAAGAGATCAACGAAACTAGGAGCTGGTTCTTTGAAAGAATTAACAAGATTGATAAACCCCTGGCCAGACTGATCAAAAAGAAAAGAGAAATGACCCAAATCAACAAAATCATGAATGAAAGAGGAGAGATCACAACCAACACCAAAGAAATACAAGCAATTATAAGAACATATTATGAGCAACTCTATGCCAGCAAATTAGATAACCTGGAAGAAATGGGTGCATTCCTAGAGATGTATCAACTACCAAAGTTGAACCAGGAAGAAATAGAAAACCTGAACAGACCTATAACCACTAAGGAAATTGAAACAGTTATCAAAAATCTCCCAAGAAACAAAAGCCCAGGGCCAGATGGCTTCCCAGGGGAATTCTATCAGACATTTCAAGAAGAATTAATACCTATTCTCCTGAAACTGTTCCAAAAAATAGAAATGGAAGGAAAACTTCCAAACTCATTTTATGAGGCCAGCATTACCTTGATCCCAAAACCAGACAAAGATCCCATCAAAAAGGAGAATTACAGACCAATATCCTTGATGAACATGGATGCAAAAATTCTCACCAAATTACTAGCCAATAGGATCCAACGGTACATTAAAAGGATTATTCACCACGACCAAGTGGGATTTATCCCTGGGCTGCAAGGCTGGTTCAACATCCGCAAATCAATCAACGTGATACAATACATTAACAAAAGAAAGAACAAGAATCATATGATCCTCTCAAGAGATGCAGAAAAAGCATTTGACAAAGTACAGCATCCTTTCTTGATCAAAACTCTTCAGAGTATAGGGATAGAGGGTACATACCTCAATATCATAAAAGCCATCTATGAAAAACCTACAGCGAATATCATTCTCAATGGGGAAAGGCTGAGAGCTTTTCCCCTAAGGTCAGGAACGCGGCAGGGATGTCCACTCTCACCACTGCTATTCAACATAGTAATAGAAGTCCTAGCCACAGCAATTAGACAACAAAAAAAATCAAAGGCATCCAAATCGGCAAAGAGGAAGTCAAACTCTTACTCTTTGCAGATGATATGATACTGTATGTGGAAAACCCAAAAGACTCCACCCCAAAACTGCTAGAACTCATACAGGAATTCAGTAAAGTAGCAGGATATAAAATCAATGCACAGAAATCAGTGGCATTCCTATACACCAACAACAAGACAGAAGAGAGACAAATCAAGGAATCTATCCCATTTACAATTGCACCCAAAACCATTAGATACCTAGGAATAAATCTAACCAAAGAGGCAAAGGATCTGTACTCAGAAAACTATAAAATACTCATGAAAGAAATTGAAGAAGACACAAAGAAATGGAAAAACGTTCCATGCTCATGGATTGGGAGAATCAACATTGTGAAGATGTCAATGCTACCTAGAGCAATCTACACATTCAATGCAATCCCCATCAAAATACCATCCACTTTTTTCAAAGAAATGGAACAAATAATCCTAAAATTTGTATGGAACCAGAAGAGACCCAGAATAGCCAGAGGAATACTGAAAAAGAAAAGCAAAGCTGGCGGCATCACAATTCCGGACTTCCAGCTCTATTACAAAGCTGTCATCATCAAGACAGTATGGTACTGGCACAAGAACAGACACATAGATCAATGGAACAGAATCGAGAGCCCAGAAATGGACCCTCAACTCTATGGTCAACTTATTTTTGACAAAGCAGGAAAGAATGTCCAATGGAAAAGAGACAGTCTCTTCAACAAATGGTGTTGGGAAAATTGGACAGCCACATGCAGAAGAATGAAACTGGACCATTTCCTTACACCACACACAAAAATAGACTCCAAATGGTTGAAAGACCTAAACGTGAGACAGGAGTCCATCCAAATCCTAAAGGAGAACACAGGTAGCAACCTCTTCGACCTCAGCCACAGCAACTTCTTCTTAGAAACATCGCCAAAGGCACGGGAAGCCAGGGCAAAAATGAACTATTGGGATTTCATCAAGATAAAAAGCTTTTGCACAGCAAAAGAAACAGCCCACAAAACCAAAAGACAACCGACAGAATGGGAGAAAATATTTGCAAATGACATATCAGATAAAGGGCTAGTATCCAAAATCTATAAAGAACTTGTCAAACTCAACACCCAAAGAACAAATAATCCAATCAAGAAATGGGCAGAAGACATGAACAGACATTTTTCCAAAGAAGACATCCAAATGGCCAACAGGCACATGAAAAAGTGCTCAACATCGCTCGGCATCAGGGAAATCCAAATCAAAACCTCAATGAGATACCACCTCACACCCGTCAGAAAGGCTAAAATTAACAAGTCAGGGAATGACAGATGTTGGCGGGGATGTGGAGAAAGGGGAACCCTCCTACACTGTTGGTGGGAATGCAAGCTGGTGCAACCCCTCTGGAAAACAGTATGGAGTTTCCTCAAACAGTTGAAATTAGAGCTACCATTCGATCCAGCAATTGCACTACTGGGTATTTACCACAAAGATACAAATTTAGGGACCTGAAGGGGTACGTGTACCCCAATGTTTATAGCAGCAATGTCCACCATAGCCAAACTGTGGAAAGAGCCAAGATGCCCATCGACAGATGAATGGATAAAGAAGAGGTGGTATATATACACAATGGAATATTATGCAGCCATCAAAAGGAATGAGATCTTGCCATTTGCAACGACGTGGATGGAACTGGAGGGTGTTATGCTGAGTGAAATAAGTCAATCAGAGAAAGACATGTATCACATGACCTCACTGATATGAGGAATTCTTAATCTCAGGAAACAAACTGAGTGTTACTGGAGTGGTTGGGGGTGGGAGGGATGGGGTGGCTGGGTGATAGACATTGGGGAGGGTATGTGCTACGGTGAGCGCTGTGAATTGTGCAAGACTGTTGAATCACAGTTCTGTACTTCTGAAACAAATAACGCAACATATTTTAAGAAAAAAGAAAAAGAAGAAGATAACAGGAGAGGAAGAAAAGGGGAGTATGTCAGAGGGGGAGACGAACCATGAGAGATGATGGACTCTGAAAAACAAACTGAGGGTTCTAGAGGGGAGGGGGGTAGGGGGATGGGTTAGCCTGGTGATGGGTATTGAGGAGGGCACGTTCTGCATGGAGCACTGGGTGTTATGAACAAACAATGAATCATGGAACACTGCACCAAAAACTAATGATGTAATATATGGTGATTAACATAACAATAAAAAATTAAAAAAAAAAGAAGGTCAGAAACTACTCAGAGGCTATTACCAAAATGAAAGCCATTGGTAAAAAAAAAAAAATTCAGTTTTTTATACCATGGTGATGGTACTGACTTAAGGCTTCTAGATCCATGCTTACTCATTATTCTCCTTTTTCAGAAAACTTCTCATTCCTTTAAAATTTTTTACATAAACTTTTAATTTCAGAACAGTTTTAGACTTACAGTATTATTGCAAAGAAACTAGTTCCCATATACCAACACTCAGTTTTTCTTATAAATAGTATCTTACATTGGAAGTGTATATTCGTTATAATTAATAAACCAATAATGCTATGGTATCATTAACTGATGTCTATGCTTTGATTTCTGTTCTAGGATCACATTACATTTGTGGTATGTCTTCTTAGGCTCTTCTTAACTGTGACTCATTTATTTTGATAAATATTCACCATTCTTGGGGTTGTCTTAGGTGTTAAACTAGTAAGAGTTGGCAAGTAGGTTTTATTGCATTTGCCAATTGCGTTTGATTGAAGAGCAGCATCGAGGGCTGTTCTCAGAATGACTCTGAGTCTTGCATCTGGTTTAATAGGGATGTGTATCAGAATGATGTCAGCCAGATGAAAAAGGGAGTGAATGGTAGCGCATGGGCTTGATGTTGGTTTCACCCAGGCTGTTTAAAATAGAAATAAAATAGAAATAATTACCCCTTACATTTATTAGTTTAAAAGACATTTATGAGGCTATAGTCCTGCATGCATGAAACTTCCCCAGTAACGTATTCCATTTCTCTCATTCATCTGAAATTCATTGAACAGATATTGTGTGCTGAGTTCTTGGCTGGTTAATGGGGAAGGGAGATAAACTGGACACAGACCTGTACCCATAATAACTTGGTATCGGCATAAGAATGATGAATAGTATTATTTACAGAAAAGGACCTTGTATAGAAAAGTTGATCGTTGTAGAACTGATCAGAAGAAAAGGGTTTTTTTTGTTTTTTGTTTGTGTGTGTGTGCCTGCGCGCGCGTGTGTGTTAAAGTTGGACTGGAGTTAATTGTCCAGATGGGCAGGAAAAAAGAAAAGAAAAGAAGAGGAATGAGAGAAAGGGCTCGTTCAAACTTGCATGGATTGTTGCGGATGAGAATGGGGAAAGGGTGCAGAAACTCCTCCTATGACTGACTTCTAGGGAACATAAAGGCAAAGTGATGTTCTTTGCCAGGAAGCCACTTACCTTGGGTCTCCTTTGCCTATATGCACCCCATCTATTCTCCATTCTAAATCAATATATAGGTTTTCAGAACTTGGAAAGGTGTACTCTTGGCCCAACAATTAATTACGATCGATAGAATCTTGATGCTTGGCTTAACTTGGCTGGACTTCTTTCTGCTCCAAACTATGACAATCTTGAAGCTGATTTGTGAGCGTAGCTTGGAGGATCCCTTTTATCATTTCAAAGTTACACCACAGTGCTCTCTCTGGGAATTCAAATGCAAGAATGGGGGAAGGAAATTACTATATTCTAAAGATGACATTAAGCCAAGCTCTAGGCTAGCTGCTTTTTGACTGTATCTCGTTTAACTTCATTATGAATTGGGAAAGCATGTTGCAAACTTGAAATATTACCAGGGAAAAAATCATGCACATTTTGGCTCTCCCTCTTAGAAGGTTCCCCAGGACATGGGGAGTAGGGTGTTCTAGCTGGCCTTGACTTCCACAAGTGGGGTCTGTGCTAGATATAATAATGCCTCAAAGGTATCCATCTCTAATGCCTTGATCTTGTAAATAGATTGCTCTCTAAGGCCAAAGGGATCTCCGCAGATAATATTAAGGTTGCTGACCTTAAAATAAATACATGAGGCACCTTCCTAACTCAGTCCACAGTATATGAGACTCTTGATCTCAGGGTTGTGAGTTTGAGCCCCATCCAGGGTGCAGAGATTATTTGAAAAAATAAGGTAGCACCCGCGTGGCTCAATTGGTTAAGTGTCTGGCTCCTGATTTCAGCTCAGGTCATGATCTCATGGATTGTGAGATAGAGGCCCGCATTGTGTGACTCAGTGGGGAGTCTGCTTGAATTCTCTCCCTCTGCCCCTCCCCCCACAAATAAATAAATCTTTAAAAAAAAATAAGGACATTTTCCTGGGTTATCTAGGTGAGTTCAATCTAATGACATGGGCCCTTAAAATCAGAGTACTGTTTTTGGCTGCAGGCAGAAAAGGGACAAGACAGAAAAGACAGACAGTGATATCAGAGAGATTGGAAACACAAGGATTTGACCACCCACTGCTGGCTTGGAAGACAAAGAGGGCTATAAACTAGGGAACTGGGTAGTCTCTAGAGACTGAGAATTATGTCTGGCCTCTCATGCCAAACTTAATCCTATAACCACATGGAACTGAATATGGCCAAGGACCTGAATGTGTTAAGAAGTAGATTTGTGGGGCACCTGGGTGGCTCAGTCGGTTAAGCGTGTGTCTTCGGCTCGGGTCATGATCCCAGGGTCCCTGGATTGAGCCCCGAGTCTGACTTCCTGCTCAGTGGGGAATCTGCTTCTCCCTCTGCCCCTCACCCCACTTGTGTTATCTCTCAAATAAGTAAAATCTTAAGAAAAAGAGAAGTAGATTTGTCCCCAGACCCTCAGTAAAGAACACAGCCTCATTTGCACTTCGCTTTTAACCCAATGAGAACTGTTCTTGTCTTCTAAAATATGGGACTGTGAGATAATAGATGGGTATTGTTTTAAGCTACCAGTTTGCTGTAATTTATTTGGACAGCCAAGGAAAAATAATTCAGGAGTCCATGGCACTGACCCAAATGGGACATGTGATAGAGTAGGGATGCCTTACTGAATCAGTGGGCCATGGAATAAAGGAGAAGTGAGGACATCTTCTAAGGGCAGAAGCTGGTGTGAGCCCTTGGAAACACTTGGTAGCAGAGTCTAGACAAAGCTTCAGATCCAAAGGAGACGGGACTAATGTGAGGACGTTTGGGAGGAGAAGGGGACAGGGATGAATAGCAGAGCCAAGAGGGGGTCCCAGACTCTCAACAAAGAACTTCTGAAACAGGATTGTGAGCCTTGTCCACTCAGGAAGAGGAAACCATTAAAAAGTGGGGCTGGCTTCCATATGAACATCACCTCCCTCACTGCAGCCAAATGTTCACAATAGACCAATCAAGGGTACTTGAGCTGTGAGTATCCCGCATTAGCTGGCTTTGCTCATAGGTTGTTTTACTCTGGTAAGGGTATAACTGGGCACTTTGCCCTATGGCTGAGAAGAACCCACGTCCTCAGTTTCTCTTTCACAGATGTAAGCATAGTCTGTGGAGCCACACATCACTGTGGGAAAACTAAACTCTCAGTCTATGCTTGCGACAGATTCCTTGTTATACGAAGGATGGCGTATGGTCATTACTGGATAATCTGGGGCAACAAAAGAGGTAGACCCCAAAGGGCAGAGTCCCCTCCCGATTCGTGGCCACTTCTGCTCATCTTCAGGGCTCAGTTCTATCCAAACCTCCACCACAATCCTACCTCAATTCCCAGACTGGCTTAACCTCCAGCCTCCCTTCTGATGGTGCTTCCCTACATCAGAGAGCTTAACACACTGCAAAATAACTATATATGTCTACACCTTACTTAGTGAATTTAGAGTGGCTATTAACTATGACACTAACATCTGTCCCTCACGCAATGGCTGGAACATAGAGAGCTCTCATACTTGTTTTACAGTAAAGATCATATTGCCTTGAATTTCTCTTTCTTAAGGCTGTGCTCTTGACCATGAGATTGGCCAGTACCTCCTGTTAATCAAATGTTGTTGGAGCCACTGCAGGAGCATCCCAGGCCAGCTTAGGCTGGGTTTATTTTCCAGGGGCTGTACTGTTTAGGCTAGCTTTTGGCACTTCCACTTTACGTGTTCGTGTGAATGGGTTAGCGTGAAATCGGGGTGAATATCATTACCATGTGGTGACATAAAAATCCAACCTGTTGCACTGATTATTCCTTGAAAAAGAAGTCAAAACACATGATTATCATGATAAAGCCAGCACATGTGATACGTACTTGCAATATACATGTTGCCTGCTTCTCTGTGTGAACCTTGTAGATTTCTACGTGCATTCATGACAGAGAACACCTGAGCAGCACCTTCGACTCTTAGCTACAGCTCATATGTCACTTTTCTGGCAACAATGCACTCGAGGCCTTAAATGTTAGATCTGCCACCCAAAATCTATCAGCCTTCTTGGAAGCTACACACGTCTGCCTCCCAGGCACCGTTACCAGATAGGCGGTAATTGTTCACTCTGAATAGAGACCATATGGACTCTAAATGCCAAGGTTTGAAATATTTTTTTCCTTTCATTTTGAAAGGCTTTTACTTGAAATATGAAAGGTTCTAAACATTGCTTCATTTCTTAAGGGAAAGAAACGGGGAGGGAAAAAAAAGTCTCCCACAAAATGCCAGGAAAATGAAACAAAAAACACTCAAGAAAACTTTCCCAATGTGATGTTTTAACTCTCTCCTCATTTATAGGCACAATTAGCAAGGAGCTGGCTCTAATGGACACACACAAAAAATAGATTTTAGCTTATTTTACATACTGGCGGGAGTGGGGGGGAAAGCCATCTTCCCAGTGATTGTAGCAGAGAAATGGACCAATTAGTTGAGGCAAAAAGAGGAGAGAGGAAAAGAAATATTCATTGTTTTCTCTTTCAAAACCCCAGCTTGACAATATGTGTTTTTCTTAACTGGCTCTGGGATGGTAATTAGCGTACCGCAGAGCCGAGCTTGGTGCTAAGATATCGGGGCCTTTCTCCCTGGTCTACATTGCTCACTCAGCAGCAAGAGAGACGCAAAAAGGGAGGTCACCTCGGGCTCCCCATCAGGTTAAAGCTGTAATGGATACAAACGAGCCCTGTGGTTATTTACCACCACAACACGCTCCACAAAACCCTTTGTATACCAATGTCAAATGTTCGGCACATAGGCAGAGGTTCCTTTCTCTGGAATACATGGCTTAGAACTACCCCCATCCCTGCCCTTTTTGGTACTTAAGGGAGCATAACAGTTAAAGATGGGGAAGGAAATCCACAAAGAGCATCTTTGTGTGGCTGTATAAACTCCAGTGCAGCCTCTGGGTCAGGTGGAGTCACCTGGGCATGCTGGTATGAGCCATTGACTTTTATGCTGAAATCCTGAAAAACTCACCCAGCACCACTGCATGCCAAAAGCTATTTTGGCCACTTATGAAATATTCCTCTAGAGTTTCATTCTTCAGAAACTTGTGTCCCTTTAACATAACAAAATGAAACCAGGTAAAATCAAAGACGTGTGTAAGTTCCCTCTAAGGTTGGTCTCCTGTTCTCCAACTATCTTTCAATGCTTCAGAGTCAAGAATTCTATTCTCAGCTCCATCTGGCCAAGTCCAGCCTGTTTCAGATACCATTTCCTTTAGGGACATTTTCTTGATCAGTCTCCAACCCAGCAAAGTGACTTTCTTAACTTATTCCTTGTAATGTTTTGTATCTTTTCTCTGACATTTGTTCTCCATTTCACAGGGTAACGATTTGTATACTTGTCATATATCCCTAATATATTTTAACTTTCCTGAAACAACAGGTTTTTGTCACACTCTTTTGTATCTATATGGCATCCAGGACTGTGTCTGATACTTAAACTTGCCACGAACTGATCATCTTTTCCCTGTTCTTCATGTAACCTTGGATATTAACCTATACCTTCTGGCTTCATATTGATTAGAGTTTAGTTTTTCATTATAAAAGATCAATAATCCACACATGGGTTTCAACTCTTGCCCTTCAGATGAGTCAGGCATATACATGTGGTACTCTACCAAAACCACAAAACCCCAATTGCTTCTCTGGGTTATCCAGGTTTCTGTCTATACTCACGTGGCAATTTCTTGTCCCTAGTTTTCAACTGCCTTGGGTTTCCCAGACTTGGATGCACACACGGAACAAGGGGCAGCTCACACTCCCAAGGCATGACTCTATTTTATATGTGCTCTTCCGACTTCCTCTTTGGCATACTCTTTTATAGTCCCAGAACCCTGGCTCACCACACTAGATTAGTGAAGAAGACGTTCTAACCCCAGGCTCTTGGGATTGCCACCAACTGGGTTACCCACACCTAGTGGTCCTGCAAATATTATTGTAGAGTTTTATCATTCTCTGTAGTTTATAAAGGTCATCCACAGATACACACTGTATTTGGCATATTCTTATCATTTTTTATTTCTACCAAGAAATAAGTGTTCTAAAGCATATGTGACTTGCCAAAGATCGCAGAACTACCAAGTAGTGGAATGAGGAGTTATTTCCTTATTCTCTGACCCTAAGTCCAATGTTTTTCCTCCATAACATAAGTATAGTTACTTGACCTTAAAATCCTCACATTGCCATGGGCCAAGTTTGCATACTACATATCAGCCTGTCAGAATAACAGGCCCAGAATCAGACATTTTAATGGTCTTCTGGTCATATTCGTCACTGGTAATTAAGGAAGAAAAGGCAAACCTAAGCCAGGCACATAATAAACCAAGGTCTCCCTGAAGCCAGCTTAGGACAGGAGTGGAGAGGCATCTCCCACAACTTATGCTACTCATTGGGTTACTCAGCTGGCTGGTAGAATCAGGAACCAGGGCCAAAGGCTGAAGCAGATGTTCCCACAGCCTTGTAGCCTAAAAGTTAAATGAGACTGTTGACAGAACTTTCCTCAAGAACTAAGGTTTTCTGCTCAGACCTAGCCCCTCCAACCCACCCTGCTTTGTCTGGTCAGCAACTTGGGATCAAAGTCTTGTACTGGTCGATAGTTTTCTCTGTATTTGCCAATCTCAGGACAGACTGGGAAGTCATCCAGCAGATCTGTGCATCAGACACGGGGCACTACGTCTTCTCATCAGAAGCACCAGCATCCTCCAAGTTCAGATCAGGCACCCCAGATTCATGCGGGGATCAAGATACTGGCAAGCGCAAAGCCTAGATACTGGTGGGTGTATATTGGATCATTCAGATCTTGGTTTAAATCCCAGCCTTCACACTTGACAGCTATAGGCTATCCTCACTGTAAAGTGAAGGTAACAATACATGTTTCTTTACTGAGTTGCTAAACATATTACATGAGGTAATTTATATCAAGTCAGTAGGCTACTACTTGGCACATGTAAAGTGTATGGCAAGTACTTGTTTCTCCATCTACTTCCCCCCATTCCTCTGTAAATAGACTGAGTGTTCTCAAAAGTAAGTTTGAATTCTTTGGAGGATATGGATCAGAAAGTGCCAGAACCACAATGGGTCAGAAAGTCAAGTGTTTTCTGACTTGGAGGCAATGACTGTGCTCTTCAGGAATTAGAGGTCCCCCTGTGTCTAGAACCAGCAAATTGTGATGTCAAAAAGAACCACAGCATCTGGCCAGTGGCCCTGGTGGGGCTGGAGCAGAGATGACTCCCTCTTCCCCCCATCGTGTTCTGTGAAGGTCTGTGTTCTACTTCTGTGTCCAGGACTCTGAGATGAAGAGACAGACTAAATAATCTGGTGAGTCTTTGGTCCGAGGGGGCAGTGACTCACAGACTTTCCATGGATCAAGATCCTTTGGAACTGCATAAGCCTTATGCTTTGAGAAAAGGTGACATATGAGGAACAGCAGTTCCCCCCCCACACACACACACAGGAGATGTGCCCATGAATGTTCTGATTCTCCTTCTACACCCTCTAGACAACGCAGGCCCCAGCAGAGCATTGTTCTCATTAGTTACTCCCCTACAACTGGCTTTTAGTACAAATGCAAAACACAAACTCCATCCCAAGGGGCTGATCCTAACAAGCTAACAGTGTAGAAATAGGCACATACTGAAAATACACGGAGAAAAAGGATGGTTTGTGGCATTTTTTTTCTAATACTACCTAATTTTCAAACTAAAGCATGAGTAGAGATTAGACAGGTTAGTTAAGGATGGGCCAGAATAAGGGAATCCACTAGGGAGGCAGGGCCTAGACCTTTCCCCTGTACCTAGAAGAGCAGCAGATGCAACTGGCCTTGGAAGGGTTGGAATCCAGGTGAGCTGGGTAGGACTGAGATCTGTCCCAGAGGTGGAAATCCTTCGAGATTTTTAGAGTTCTTTTTGTTTTTATTTTTTTAAGATTTATTTATTTATTTATTTATTTGGCACGGGTGGGGGGTTGGAGCATGAGCGGAGGAAGAGGCAGAGGCACGGGGAGAGAGAGACTCCACCGGCAGACTCCCATCTGAGCATGGAGCCCAACTCGGGGCTCAACCCCAAGACCCTGAGATCATGACCTGAGTCCAGATCAAGAGTCAGCCACTTAACTGAGACACCCAGGCTTCCTGAGATTTTTAGAGTTCTTAAGGCCTGCATCTAAATGATCACAGCCAGGTGAGTTCTGACCCTGGATGAATCATGGTTTCACACTCTAGCTATTATTTCCAAACTCATAAATGACCCCCAATTACATTTCAAAGAAGGAAGTTCCCCCCCATGTGTGTATATATGTGTACACACACACACACACACACACACACACACACACACACACACACACACACATATACATATCATATATAAATTTGGATTCGTTTGGAGAACAAAATAAATAAATATTAAAGAGAAGCAGGTATACTTAAGGTACTTCTTATTACATATCATATTTGCCAAGATAGAAATGTAGTTCTCTTTCATGTAGAATGGTGCTGGAGGTGGGAAGTCAAGGCCCAGTATGGAGGTTCCACGGTCCTCAGGGCTCCATGTTCCTTCCACTCCTCAGCTCTTCATTTACATAGGTGGGTCCCACCCTCTCATGGCCCAAGATGGCTATATAGATCTGCTGACATTCTGCTTACATTTCAGTTTTAGCCGAAATGGCCCCAGAGTAGGCCCTGAGAACAAGGGATCTTCAAGCAAAGAAACTACTAGCAGTTTCTTTGGAAGTGTAGGGAGGACCAGGAGAGAAACAAAAAATGATATAGGGAGCAAGAGGTAGTTAAAAGATAATTTATTGTTACACCAGCCATCAAAGTGGACAACGGGAGCATAATTGGCAAATCATTTCTGGGCAATTGTATAAAATACATGACTTTAAATTTTTCCCACCCAAAGGGTGAGGAAGCTGAAATGTTTGTATGCCGATTTTAGGAAGCATTGGTTGAGAACTGTCCTTAACTGCATCAGTTTGCACTTCTGGTATGCCATACGCAGGCAGTGGCTCTCCACAGTGATGGGAAAAGATGTTCCAGACCCAGAGAGGCAAATCCTTGGCTGTTGGAGCTCACTTCAGAGTTCAGGTGAATGCAGGTAGGTCAATGACAGTCTTGGCTATAACCTCATTGGTCAGAACTTAGTCACATGACTACATTTCATTGTAAGCAATTGGAAAATGTAGTCCTTTATCCAGGTCCATTCATGCCATCTCATAGATAGAGTCTGTTCTTAAGGTGAACAGGGAAAATGGATTTACATTAGGCAACTTGCAGTCTCTATCAAGTTCACTTAGCACACCTAGTGGTCCACCACACGCAAATGGTGTCTCAGTTATACTCCCTAAAGACAATTAGTGAATGAATTAGATTTACATTTCAAAGTGAGTTGACTTGTCAAGATATACTTCTTATATCTAGGACTGAAATCATTCTGCTTTTCCTACAGAAACACTTCTGATCAAAGAACACACTAGGTATTCCTTTAATAAATATTAGTCACCTGATTTGAAGTTTAACACTTAAATATTTTTGTTAGCATTCTATTTCTAGCCTGAAAATATATTATGGAGGTATAATTATGTTATAATGATGATTTATGAATTCTTGACATATCAGATAAGTCAGGATCCAGGACCCATGTTCAATCGGTATTGGGGAAGAAGTCAGAGGGTTTTGTTTTGTTTTGTTTTGTTTTTAAAGAGTATCAAGGATGAAGAGGAAAGAATGATCTACCCTGGCTCTGGTTGCTGAACTACTCCAGGGAGTAATCTCAAACATCCAGTGTAATCAGATGCAAGTTGACTCAAGCACATGGAGGCTGTATCACATTGTGAGGAAGTAAGAACAAGCCAAGAGTAGCATGGAGCAGAAGAGGCTTTAGGGTCAGAGAAACTAGCTGGAATAGAGAAGGTGCAGAATCTCAAATCATCCTGTCTCTGGAGGTACTGTTATGAATTCTAATATAATCTAAGCCAGAAATGAAACCCAGAAGCTTTTTTCTGGAGGCACAGGGCAGGTTGTGATAATGGGATAATCATAGATCAAAAAGGATCATGGGCTTAGAAAGGTGACACATACACTTTTATATCACAGTGCCTTACCCAGGACTTAGTACAGAAATCAGTAACTATCAGTTGAAAAAAATGAATGAACGAGTAATGAATTTCCAGGTTTCCCATGCGATTCAAAGACCGAGCAAGGCTGCTTTGGAAAGTGGCTGATGAAGAAACTATGCTATTTACCTGCATTTTGTTTTTCTTCCTGTAGTTGCTAATTCTGAATCAATGAAACATGAAACTAGAAATTTGAAATGTGCTTTGAAGTTTTCCCCCTTGTAACGGTCATTAGTTTCATTCAGCAAACATTCCCAGCTCCACCTGCCAGGATCACTGTGGTCAGAAGGGATCATGTGGGTGGTTCTAGTCAATGAGACATGAGCAGAAGAACAGTGTGACTTCTGGGCTGAAACTCTGGCCCTCCACATCTTGCTTTTCCCTCTGCCACAGCTGCCCACAGAGTTCCAGGGAATGACTCTGTTGTCCGTCTCAGTCTTTTTTTTTTTTTTTTTTTTTTTAGATTTTATTTGACACACACAGAGAGAGAAGAGCACAAGCAGGGGGAGCAGCAGAGGGAGAGGGAGAAGCAGACTCCCTGCTGAGCAAGAAGCCTGATGTGGGGTTCGATTCCAGGGCGCTGGGACCATGACCTGTGTTAAAGGCAGACACTTAACCAACTGAGCCACCCAGGCGCCCCTGTCAGCCTCAGTCTTGAGTTAGGATCATGCAGAGCTGAGCCCCAGCCAATACATGGTCCTCTGTAGCATGACAGGAAATAATGTTGTTGTTTGAAGCCTTGGTTTTGGGTTGTTTGTTACCACAAAGTAATCTCCTATAGTGACTGATCTCACCTATCCTGACTGATTCCGCTCTGGGGAGAGTTTATCAAACTTTGAACACATGTTCTCTGTCGTGCACCGCAAATTCTATTGATTTCTCCCCTGGCCCTTTCTTTCTTCTTCTTCTTCTCTTTTGAGGGGGGTGGAATCCATTTATTTCCCTAAGGAGACCCTTTACTGGATATGGAAAACTTTTTTTTTTCTTTTTTCTGCCACTGCTACCAGAAGAAAACTTTCCATGGGAAACTGATCCTCTTTCTTTATGAGTTTCTGGGTTCAGAACAAAGGAATCCTGTTTCAGAGAGAGATCAAAGAGCCTCTGCACTTCTTTCCTTGCTACTCTTCCTGACCACTGGCTGCTGGATTGAGTAAGGACGGGCAGGAGTTTCATCTGAACCCTAAAGCCTGTTCCCGCCGACATGTGCACATCACACATGCTCCAGTCCCCAGGAATCCTCCAAATTATCTGTGGCAGAATATGCCATGAGTGGCCCAAGGACCACCTTCCTTGCCCCCAAAGAGGTCATAACACGGTGATACTGATGCTTGCAAATACAACAAGAAAACATGACTTAGAAAATGGTATAGTACTGACTAAAGTAGAATTGCGATTCAGAAGATGAGAGATGAATCTTCTCTGAGCCACAACCACGGAGGAGAAATGGGCATTTCTTACAATTAGGACTGGCTCAAGTTAAGGTGGTAATAGAAAGGTAACCGTGTGGAATAAGACAGATGGATACTGCCCAAGCCACTTCGAAGCCTAACTTTCACCATATGATCCTGATGCCCCGATATGCCAGTTGTTATAAAGGGATAGAAGTTATAAAGTGATAGAAGGACGGGAATTCCTGCCTTTTGAACAGAACCTTATGAAATTGCTTCATGAGCATTTGGCACTGCTCCCAGCTCTGCTCTGAACGCTGCAAGAGACAGCTTTTCCTAGTGGAAACCTCATTTACAGCTTTAGATTAATTCTATTTCAATGCCGGCAACCGTATGCTTAT